>NC_064614.1:871874983-872109983 GCF_023898315.1 Schistocerca nitens
TCACCCATGACTACTAAATTGTCGTCTCCCTTCACTACCTGAATAATTTATTTTATCTCGTCATACATTTCATCAATTTCTTCATCATCTGCAGAGCTAGTTGGCATATAAACTTGTACTACTGTAATATGCATGGGCTTTGTGTCAATCTTGGCCACAATAATGCGTTCACTATGCTGTTTGTAGTAGCTAACCCGCACTCCTATTTATTCATTATTAAACCTACTCCTGCATTACCTCTATTTCATTTTGTATTTATAACCCTGAAATCACCAGACCAAAAGTCTTGTTCCTCCTGCCACCGAACTTCACTAATTCCCACTATATCTAACTTTAACCTATCCATTTCCCTTTTAAATTTTCTAACCTACCTGCCCGATTAAGGGATCTGACATTCCACGCTCCGATCCGTAGAATGCCAGTTTTCTTTCTCCTGATAACGACGTCCTCTTGAGTAGTCCCCTACCGGAGATCCGAATGGGGGACTATTTTACCTCCGGAATATTTTACCCAAGAGGACGCCATCATCATTTAATCATACAGTAAAGCTGCATGTCCTCGGGAAAAATTACGGCTGTAGTTTCCCTTTGCTTTCAGCCGTTCGCAGTACCAGCACAGCAAGGCCGTTTTGGTTAATGTTACAAGGCCAGATCAGTCAATCATCCAGACTGTTGCCCCCGCAATTACCGAAAAGGCTGCTGCCCCTCTTCAGGAACCACATGTTTGTCTGGCCTCTCAACAGATACCCCTCCGTTGTGGTTGCACCTACGGTACGGCCATCTGTATCGCTTAGGCACGCAAGCCTCCCCACCAACGGCAAGGTTCATGGTTCATGGGGGGGACCTGGATCATACTGATCGATTTCAGGTAGACCAAATGTTGCCAACGCGTCAGCATAACGTTCAGAGTTGACCGTTCCTGTGTTGCCATGTTCATCTTAAAAGATAAAAATAGATTCCCACGATTCCAACAGAAGATATTGCACAAAAAACTGTCGCTTTTTCTGAATGGAATGGGCCGGCTGATGTGGCGAGCGGTTCTAGGCGCTACAGTGTGGAACCTCGCGGCCGCTACGGTCGCAGGTTCGAATCCTGCCTTGGGCATGGGTGTGCGTGATGTCCTTAGGTTACTTAGGTTTAAGTAATTCTAAGGTCTAGGGGACTGATGACCTCAGATGTTAAGTCCCATAGCGCTCAGAGCCATTTGAACAATATGGATGGAGTGGTTTTTCATGAAGATCACTTAGGTTATTTGCGGACCAATACCGGAAGTTCTGCTTCTCGACGTAGTCCCTAAGGTGAAAGTGGGCTTCATCATTCATCCATAAGCTACGCGCTCTTTCTCCATTTCTTCCGAAAACATGAAGCTTCGTTTGGCAAAGGCGTTTGCGATGATTGTAATCGTTAGACTTTAGGGCTTGCACTATCTGTATTTTGTGTGGATGTTAATGTAGGTCATTCTTCAAAATCCGTCTCACTGATGGATTGCTGAGATCAAGTTCAGTGCTGCTTTTCACGGACTTCGTGATAAAGAATCGCGTACACGATCAATGTTCTCTGCAGTCCGGATTGCTTTTTCACTACCATCTATTTTCTTCGTCATGCTTGCAGTGGTTTCAGAGTTTTTCACCTGCAGGAGGATAGCTTTCCTAGATGGCACGGAAGCCCGTGGCTGTAGAGGGAAAGCGCGTTGGGCACCAACCAAACTATCTATATTTTTATAGTATGCTGTTACAGCAAACGCACGTTGTGCGATTGACCAACGCTCCACGGCTGTTGATATTTCCACCAGTCCATACGCTCTAGGTCGTTTCCCCCACTCCCATAACTTTCCACCACGCCTGTCAGAATGAGTCGAAATCGTGCCGTTGCGCTTGCTCACCCTGTATATCCTGATGTGCTGAAGGATTTATTTGTTGTTTGGATTGAAAAAACCGTCTGGTTTGCAAATTGCTTTAATTTCAATTACGCATTTCATTCTTTCGGTGCATCTTGGGATTCTGCAGAAATAACTGGATATGGAACCCACTCGTCTTAGAGTCACAAAGAATGAGAGGTGGACCTTAACCACACTAGTAAACACCGTCACACCAGCACAACATAGGACCATCATGCCAATAGAAGTATAAACGTGGTGCCGGTATGAGATGTGCGCTGCATGAATTCATAATCAAATTTGTGTGAGACCAATCGTGCAAATGCACAGCTGATTCCGCGAGACTATCATGATATTGATGGTTTTAGGACAGCAACCACCCACAAATTATTTGTGGCTGGTTGCTGTCCTGACACCGTCAACATTTGTCTTCAGATAACAGCCACTAACTCCATCATGTCATCATATAACAAAATTGCATATCGTGGTATTTCCAGCCATTTCCTGTATGTCCTACTCTAAAGTAAACTCTAAACTCCGTCCGAACAGTCCAGGGAGGCCCAATGGTACTGACAGGCCGTCGTGTCAACCTCAGCGTATAGGCGCCACTGGATGCGGAGTCGTTTATCGATAACAGAGACTGCTGAGGTTATGTATCTATCCTACGGATCAGTTCAAGATATTCTACGAAATGTACGATGGTACAGAAAACATGCAGCAAAGTGGATGCCTCGTGTGATAAGTTCAAATGGTTCAAATGGCTCTGAGCACTATGGGACTTAACGTCTGAGGTCATCAGTCCTCTGAAACTTAGAACTTAGAAACTTAGAACTTAGAACTACTTAAACCTAACTAACCTAAGGACATCACACAAAACAGAACAGTACCCAATCGAAACATCTTTCAAGTCCAAGACTCAAAAGGGCCCAAGTTCAACCAATAGCCGAAAACGTCGTGCATTTTGCTTCTTTGATAAGCAAGGCCCTGTGTATGACAAACGTACTGTTTCCGCAGATTTCTGTGTGGCGTACTGAAGAGGCCATTAAGGAGCAGAACTGCAACAAAAAGCCCACATCTTGCTCAAATGTGATGGATCCTTCATCAAGATAATGCACCGGCTAATCGCGCCATCAAGACTCAAGAAACGATCACTGAATTAGGTATTGAGGTGACGCTACATCCACCTTAATGAGCGGATACAACGCACTGTGACGTCCACCTATTTCCTCCAGTGGAGAAAAAGGGCTTCGGTTTCGTTGTTTTCAGTGTGATGGAGAGTTAAACAATTAGTTTTCGGGTGTACTCACAGACTACCGAAAAGGGGCTTTAGGGAGTGTTTTGAACATTGGAGTGACGAGAATCGTCGTATTGTGTCTGAAGGAGATTACTTTGAAGGTCCGTATTGAACTTTGTACAAAGGTGAGCAATATTTTCCGCTAAATAAATAATTATGGTTGTTTTTTGATACTCTTCGTAACAGTTCTTCTATCTGAGCTGCTTTACTACAATGTCAATAACACAAAACAACGCTACCCGCCTGCATACTTACCTCAATCTTTCAACGTTCCAGAAAAACTATCATCGCCGTAGCTTCTCTCTCCATAATTGCATCAAAAATATTCTTACTCCAATTCCATCAGTCCCATATTACAGTTACAGACTAAATTTCCTGACCTCTCTTCAAAATACCTCTGCTACTCAACACTGCTCAACGCAGAATGCATGTAGCTTTGCTAGCACTGTCAGGTAGGGGCAGTGTAGCAACATTAAGATGTAGCAACAGTCACAGACAGCTCTGTGTGATCCACACATTGGTATTTACGTAATAAATAGAATTTACAATGGGTTCCAATGGCTCTGAGCACTATGGGACTTAACATCTGTGGTCATTAGTCCCCTAGAACTTAGAACTACTTAAACCTAACTAACCTAAGGATATCACACACATCCATGCCCGAGGCAGGATTCGAACCTGCGACCGTAGCAGTCGCGCGGTTCCGGACTGAGCGCCTAGAACCGCTAGACCACCACGGCCGGCTCAGAATTTGCAGACTGAACAACAATAGTATGTATACCTCACAAGTGTAGTAGGTAAAGCAAACGCCAGGCTGTGATTTGTAGAAACAATCTTAATGAAATGTATTTCATCCGCGAAAGAAATAGCTCAGAATATCCTTGTTGAACCGATTCTAGAGAAATACTTATCATTCCGGGACCCTTTATTAAGTTGGACTCATAGAAGAGATGGGATAGATCCAACGAAGAGTGCCATGATTTCATAATGGGGTAGGTTATTCTGCGCCGGAGCGTTATGGATATTCTCGACATATTCCAGCGGCAGGAGCTACTAGAAAGGCGTTGTGCAAAACGCGGACGCTTAGTACTGCAATTCAGAGGGGGCAAGGTCCGAGAAAGGTCGGCTAACGTATTATTTCCTCCCAAATGTGTCTCACGAAATGCCGCAACGAAAAATTCCAGTAATTAAATCTACGAGTAATACGGAGATTTACCGACAATCATTCTTGCCACGTGACATTGGCAAATGAAACAGGGAGCAGGGGGATCAGATAGCCACACCAGAAGTACCCTTTGCCAAACACCGTAAGGTGGCTTGCAAGATACAGATGTGGGTGGAAACATATATATCATCAGCTGACAACTGTCTGTCACAACTGTAGATAAAGCAACTCGATAACGTCAATGAATATTGTTGTTTTGATTTGATGGTTCTTACTTCAACTTTCAGATGAAGTAACTGGAAAATATACCAACCAAATTATGGTGTTTGATACGTTGCGAATCGTTTAATATGTAACGTGCAGAAGTATTTCCTGATAAGGATAGAATACCGGATCAAACTGCAATGAATGAAGTAGAATAATGCTGCACAATGCAGTTGACGTAAATAATGTTGCACATTAAATAGTTGAATAGCAATTCCTATTTAAATTTTTTGACATTAATCTCAGTAAATGACAGTTGTTATTTCATTTACACCACTCTTATACGTTATTCCTTTCTATTTTTCACTAGTACACAATTTTGGCTGCGTAGCCATTTCAAGCATCTGGTGTAAGCAGCCAGATGCAGTATTTTAAACTGATGTACACCTTTTGTTTCCTCCACAGTTAAGAGTTGTGCATAATATCAGGCTGTACAACATAAAGCTTTCAAACCAGGTGAAATAATTTAACTGATATACATGTTTATTATAAAAGTCTATTTTCTCTTCATAGGAGTTACTTCTTTACGCGTCTGACTATTAGGTCCTACAATTTTACATGGTTTCAACGGTCAGTGTGTCGTCGATGATCATTCCCACTGGGAACTCCGACACAAACGCAAGTTTTTATGTTGTCTCTCGTTTATCTCTATCTTGTGCTAACATGTTCATCTTTACCTAACCCTACAACTTAGTAAAGATCATTATTATTTTTATGGTGTTATACCGCGTCATTGTATAAAATACTTTCATTATAAACTCTAAATCCAACGTTTCGGCCATACAGGAAACGGATTCGTCAGGGCAAGTCTGGGTTTCTTGGAGGTAACGTGGCTCTGTTTATTGCAGACGGTAGGTGTCTGTACGTCATTGGCCCTTGAATAGTGATGACGAACTGGTCTTCCTGTTTCCCCATTGTAGGCAGGTTCGCAGTCACAACGCGGTTCATATTCTCCTGCAATGTGTAGCTTGTTGACTACATCCTCGGTGAAACCTATCATATTGTGGATCGTGTCACTACTGTGGAAAATTGTTAAAAATCCTCGTCGGCAGAGGACGTTTTCCAACCGTTCACTGATGCCCTTCACATTCATTGAGTGCGCCAGACGAAGCTTTTCGTCCTTGAACTCTTCTTTTATTTCGGGTGGCCTTGGTGGCCTTCTTTTAATGTAGTTTTCCTAAAAGTGGGCGCGGAACATGTGGCGTAGCTCCGCAAGTCCTTCTTTTATGTTGTTAACAGTCACTTTTTCGGCAGACACGGTCAGTCAGCGTGTGAAGATACGAATACTTCTGAGCTGTACGATGGCGATTTTCTGCGCGCAGGTAGTGATTTGTGTCGATTGGCTTCCTATACACTTTGAGTTCCAGTTTACCGTATTCATTTCTAGATACCTCCACGTCCAAAAATGGTAACTCACCGAAATAAAACAAGAGAAGAGAGCGAGCACGAGACGATTCCGCTTTTGCACTTACCATATTGAAGGGCGTCAGTAAACGGCTAGACCATGTCTTCCAAAGATGAAGTCTGAAACAGATTTTCTGCGGCAGGCACAGGATCCAAAACATTCCACCAAGCATGTAGTTAACAAAGTGAACACCGTAGGAGTATAAGGAATAAGTTCTAAGTGTTGAGTTGTCTACAGCGAGGAGACCAGGGAGATGAGTTCGCGTAAGAATAGCCGAACATGAAAGGTATGTTCGATTAGCACAGCATAACAAATCAGCCCTGAGGAAGGCCATTTGCATACGACCGTATGTTGGTTTTAGTGTTTATAATTAAAATATTTTATACAATGACGCGGTACAGTACCCATGACGATTTTAATCATGACGACACCGGCCGCGGAAATATATGTAGTTACACCTAGTATTGTGTTTTACGTATTTTAATCGTCATCTATATCTGTTGTTTTTCCGTTTTTCTGTCATCATCTGCGCCTTCCTTTTCAGCTAACTGGTCTTCACATGGATAAAAATAACAACTTCATGTACACGGATATTTGAAAATTTTCCAAAGTTGGTGTCAAATGGTTCAAATGGCTCTGAGCACTATGGGACTTAACTGCTGAGATCATCAGTCCCCTAGAACTTAGAACTACTGAAACCTAACTAACCTAAGGACATCACACACATCGATGCCCGAGGCAGGATTCGAACCTGCGACCGTAGCGGTCGCGCGATTCCAGACTGTAGCGACTAGAACCGCTCGGCCACTGTGGCCGGCTAAAGTTGGTGTCATTACAGACATCGTTGCGTGGAGGAGTCATTTCTATTGAAGCTGAACGTCTTCAAACAACAGTAGATTCAATACCGAGTGGAAAACGAGCAATTAATATAAGATAGTTGAAAAATACTATAAGGTTTTGAGACTTGTGATTATGAAGGCTTTGACAACCGTTGTTACAAACCTGTACCTATAAGGAGGTTCCACGGGCAGCTAATGCGCTTTGTTGTTATTATAATATGCAGTCGGAGTTAGTGCAGCTTTTCAAGCTAATCTATCCTGTACCATCCTATTCATCTCTGCATAACTGCTGCGGCCTACGTTCATAGGAGTCTCCTTACAGCCCTGGTCTCCCTCTATCGCACATAATCCTCCCCCTCCCCCCCCCACCCCGACAGCCCCCCTCCAGTATTGAAAAACTGATGAATCGTTGATGCCTCGAGATATACCTTAGCAAGCGACTCCTTTTATCAGTCAATCTGCGAAATACATTTATCTTTTTCCAGTTAGATTCAGCAGGTCCTCATTATCCGATTCACCTATCCAATCTTCATCTTATTTCTATAGCACAGCATCATATTTCCAAAATTTCTATTCACTTGTCCGCACTGTTATTTCAGGTCCGTACAAGGCCACAGTCCAGGGGAATACCTTCACAAAAAGCCTTTCCAAAATTTAAATTTAAAAAAAGTGACTCTGAGCACTACGGGACTTAACATCTGAGGTCATCAGTTCCCTAGAACTTAGAACTACTTAGACCTAACTAACCTAAGGACATCACACACACATCCATACCCGAGGCCAACATTTAATTTATGTATATTCTACATTAATTTCTCTTTTCATCAATTCTTCTCCAAATGTTGCTGGATAGCATTTTAGATCCTCGGTCATTGTCACTTACAATACTGACCGAATACCGAACCTCAATTGCTAATATTATTATGTTTGCCTACAGATTGTGTGACAACGAATCTAGGTGAAATTTATCGGAATTTAGTCAATTATTAGTATTGTAAAGGGAAGTTCAGTCAAGCAATAAGTGACAAATCCGTATAGTTAACCAGCTTTTCCCTAAATTCCACCCACGTCAACCAGGTGTATGTAAACGACCTTATGAACGAGAACTCCTCGGCCATAATCTCATGTGAACTGTCATTTGGTTGCTGCTGCCGTCCTTTTATAGCAGTATGGGTCTGTGACGTCAGTGATGGCCAGTACCGCACCATATATGGTAATGATTTCGTTAGACGGTCGCCGAGCCTTGTTCAGCCTTCCGATAACTGGGTCCTTCTTTGATGATGATGTTATCAGATTTTTTTTTTTGCATCGCGTCCTTTAATACGCTATCACAAGTATAATTTCTCCGTTTAATGTCAGAAGTCTGGTCGAGTGAAATTCAGTGTCATATTTCGAGAGTATGTTCTGCTATCGCAGAGTTCTCAGCATCTACAGGTGCATACACTTATCGTCTTTTATACGCCGTAATTCAGTAGTGTACCGAGTCTATCCCACAAGGATCTGGTCACACCTATAAGGAATTTTTTATATCCTGGGCGTACTGAAGCCTACATCATCTTTTACAGGCTACTGAGCTGTTAGCTGGAGGACTGAATCCTTTTTTTCCATCTTTAAGATCCCGTGGTCTAAGTGAAGCCTCTTTGACTAGCAATCAAGACGTCTTGGGTTCCGTAATCGAACCCAGCCAGTGCGTAAATTTTGGATAACAATCATCAGCAATGGCGGCCGAAGAATCCCGACAAAAGAAATAATCTTCGTTATGCCAGCAGCCTTGTCAAGAGGGAGGAGGATCAGACAGAGGTTCAGGGCACTCTCTTTCCCTTCGTGTGGAAACTGACTAACAGACGGAAGAATCAACAACGACCAAGGGCATGAAGATGGAGAAGGCAGTCGAAATCAGTGGATTAAATACATAAAATGTCTATCCAAGGACGTGCAGTAAGTAACTGAAAAAGTTTCCTTTGGCAAAGATTCCAGATTAGAGAACGTTGTAGAGAAGCTAAAAGTATGAAAAAGGAGAGAGTAAGGCTCAATCTTGATATATATCAGACAAGGGTTTCTGGTAGTATAGGGAAATATCACAAACAGCCGAATCTGATAAGACGGGAGTAGGATTATTTATGAAGAGGAAGGCAGGGCAGAGAGTGAGTTACTGCCAATAGTTCAGAGACAGAATTGTCCTCATCAGATTCGACAGCAAACCAATGCTGACAACGATAGTTCAGGTACACATGCGAACATTACGGGCAACAAATGAAGAGATAGAGATATTATTTGAGGATACTGAACGGGTAATTCAATACGTAAAGGGACATGAACGTCGAATAATAACAGTGGACTGGAACGCTGTTGAAGGAGACGGGACAGGAGAAAGTATTGCGGCAAGAATATGGGCTTGGCAGTAGGATTGAGATAGACTAATTGAGTCCGCAGTAAATTTCAGCTAATATCAGTGAGTACTCTGTTCAAGAACCGTAAAAGTAGTAGGTATACTAGAAATAGATTGGGAGACACAGGAACGTTCCAAGAGGATTACCTCATGGTAAGACAGCGATTCCGAAATTAGATATTGCATAGCAAGGCGTACGCAGTTGTAGATACACAGACAAAACTCAATTTAGCAGTGATGAATAGACTGAAGTTCAAGAAAGTCCTCCTCAAGTATCATTGTGGAAGTATTGAGGAATGATGAGAAGCATTTGTAGTTCACTAAGGACCTGGATACAGTGATAAGGAATACGAGATTGACAGTTCAGCTGAAGAGGAGTGGACATCTCTAAAAAATCAGTCACAGATGTTGGTCAATCAGACATAAGTACAAGGAAAATCAGAACAGAAGAGAATCGAAGTGTTGAGATGAGATGCTACAGAAGGTTGCTGAAAATTAGTTCGACTGATCAGGAACTGGGAGGCTCTTTTCTTCACACAGGAAATACTGACAAGTTGAGTGACTTGATGACAGGATATATGTTAAGCCATCAGCGAATAACGTCCATGGTACTATAGACAACTGCAGATAGCAAAACTGTAGGGGACCACAGAGATTGGAATTAATCCAACATATAGACCAGTACGTAGTCTGTAAGTGCAAGTCTGATAAGAAGATATTAGGACAGAAAAGCAGTTCTCTCTGAAGACTGACTACCTCAAGCACCGAACAGAAAGTCTGAGGCACTGAAAACTAGGCGAAAGGATCAACCCACTTACCGAAAGAAGTATCTAAGGAAAACATTTCGCAAACTGTTCCACCTAACATCCTAGAGCATACCGCCCCTGAAGGTGTCACGAACAGGCATCACTGCTATATAAGGACGGCAGCAGCAACCATACAACTGTCACCACTTGACAGTAGCCGAGCAGCAATCGTCCGAAAGCTTGTGGATGTTTAACTACTTGATACGGCTGGAAGCTCGAAGAAAATTTAGTAATCTGTATGGCCACGAAAGATGACGGACGGGGAGCTAGGAGGAAATAACAAGTAAACTGGCACATCAAAGATGGAATTCCTGCCCTGAAGAAGTCTACTAGTGTCAAAAATCAACATTGATTTGAATAAGTAATTTATGAGAATTTACCTTTGGGTTCAAATGGCTCTGAGCGCTATGGGACTTAACATCTGTGGTCATTAGTCCCCTAGAACTTAGAACTACTTAAACCTAACTAACCTAAAGACATCACACACATCCATGCCCGAGGCAGGATTCGAACCTGCGACCGTAGCGGTCACGCGGTTCCAGTCTGAAGCGCCTAGAACCGCACAGCCACACCGAACGTCTTACCTTTGGGGGCACAGCAATGCATCGTAGCGAAACATGTACTGTCGAAAAACCAGAAAAGTTTTTGAGCTATGGAGCCATTTAGGGATGGTGAAAATTAAGTGCACTGATCAGATAGGAAATGGGCTCCTCCGTGGAGAATATACGAGTCGAAGAACAAGGAGGAAATACTAACATGACCAAGAGCAATGATAATGTTAAGACGTGATGGAATAGGTTCCATGGTATTTCATATGTATTACGAAGCCGGTTATCTACCTGTTACTGCAGGTGAGTTGTCTACAGACAGTAGCATTAGTCAGAACACACATTTCTACATCTTGTCTATAACACTGGTCACCCGTTTTACGCAGCGGACCGTCAAAAGTGTCAGAACACAAGACGACCATAAAAGGCGTAAGTAAACCTTTCGTCCCGTGATGATACGGGAGCAGCAAGACGATAAAGCTCTGGACTAGGAGGTCCGAGTGAGAACGAGTGGCCGTTGGTGCAGATTAATTCGGAGCAAGTTGCGAGGAGTGGCCCGGCCGCGCACAATTCAATTTGTTTGTGCGGCCCTATTCCATTTGACGCAATCGCGGAGATTTCCCATTATGCAAATGGAGAGGGGTGCGTCGGGCAGCGCTACAAAAGGGGGAGGCTTAAGTGGTATTAATATTACACTTGTATACTGGCGAACACTAACTTAGCCCGGCTTACAAACCGCCCGGATATAATTACAAGAGTCGCATTAAAATGTTAATCTGCGGCGGCCCTAAACAAGGATGCTAATAGTTATCGGGCTCCGGGATGCGGCTGCGAGCTGCACCACCCACTCCCCAGTGGAGGGTTCTGCAAACACAGTACTCGCCTCCTCTAGCGGTCGCTGTTGAGGAAACTGGTGTAATGACGCGAGAAGTAATTATCTCAAATGAGGAGAGCTCATGACCTGAGGAAAATAATGCAGAATACAGGACAGCGTAAAGAAAGAAAGAATAATATGTGTTCACTAGGCTGACCGGAATTCAAAGAGAAAAAACTGGGACACTTGTATTGTAACAAATAAGCCCTCGGTCACAAATATTAAGTCAAAATTGACCTGGTTTCGACGCCACTATGAGCGTCGTCTTCAGAATTAGATTAACTGTTCTAAAACATTAGGTATATAGTACATTAATAAAATTAAAGGTTGTACTGACTCGAAAAGATGCAGTACTTACAAGTCACATAATAAAAAAGATCCAAGCCGGAAAGGCGACGTCATGAACTCTTGTGAGATGGCGAGCCGCTAAGGGCTGCTCGTACTGTGAACAAGGGTTGCAAGTTATGACACACAAGAAAACATCTCACTCGTCATGATGGCCTCATTCTCAACGAACAGCTGCAGCTGCGAAATAAAAACTTTTTTGACTGTATAAAGCCATTGCTTGATCTTTGATTCAGATTTCCTCATGCAGTTTACCGAAATGTTGTTTTCCTGTCACATCTTTGCTGTTTTCTCGTATGTAATAACTAACGTTTTTACGTTACAAAATGAATCTCTATTTAAAGCAGATAAATATGTAACTTCACCCTGCTATTATTAATGCTTACGTGGTGCCTGAATAAGCTGCATCACAATTTCATGTGTCTAATTTTGAATGTACAGTAGCCTAGTTGTTTCTGCGGCTACTAGATGGCGCTCGTAGCGACACCATGTTGACTTGCCCCCACTTTCTAAAGTGGGCACTTCAGTCTTGTGGCAACCCTTGTTCACAGTACGAGCAGCCCTTAGCGGCTTGCCATCTCACAAGAGTTCATGACGTCGCCTTTCCGGCTTGGATCTTTTTTAATATGTGACTTGTAAGTACTGCATCTTTTCGAGTCAGTACAAACTTTAATTTTATTAATGTACTACATACCTAATGTTTTAGTACAGTTAGTCTAATTCTGAAGACGACGCTCATAGTAGCGTCGAAACCAGGTCAATTTTGACTTAATATTTGTGACCGAGGGCTTATTTGTTACAATATAATTCTGACACGGTCACTGAACCTGAGCAGCTATGTTCAAAGTTTTATGGGACACTTGTGTTAATGATTTACGCCTAACTTCATTACAACACTTCCACTTACTACCTTTCTTGTTAGTTATCATGATAATTTGAAATCGATGACAGACCTATGACAATGCAGCTACTGAAAAACCTATAGGAAGAATGCATCTTCATTTTGTTACTTGGAAAGGCACATGTAGGTTCAGTAAGCGTAAATTAAATAATCTTCTTCAGAAATAAAAAATATTGATACATACTCCCTTATTGTAATAGCTTGGATACATTTTCTGCAACGTTTCATAATTTACTAGGAACTTACTTACAATTCGTTAACTCTACAAATTGTGTAATATTAATAATCAGTGATCGGATACAAAAAGTAAATTTCATACCAAAATGTAAGATTTCAATATGTACCAGACAGTTAGGGCAAGCGTGCATACATGCTGAACAGTATTCAAAACCTATTGCTAATACACACCGCGTAGCTTACATTCTTCACAACTTTCATATGGCTGCTCTCCCGTCAGGAGATACTCCTTTACATCGTATTAGGTTTTGATTTTACGTGTCACGAGAGCCATAAAGTGGATAGTAGCTGCTTTTCTTTTCACATATCTCTTATTCCTTCTTTAGGCATGAGACGAGTTAAGCCACATGCGATAGACCCATAGGAGGTTCAAATGGTTCAAATGGCTCTGAGCACTATGGGACTCAACATCTTAGGTCATTAATCCCCTAGAACTTAGAACTAGTTAAACCTAAGGACATCACACACATCAATGCCCGAGGCAGGATTTGAACCTGCGACCGTAGCGGTCTCGCGGTTCCAGACTGCAGCGCCTAAAACCGCACGGCCACTTCGGCCGGCTCCCATAGGAGGTATTGTGAGAATAGTATATAGGGTGTTTCGGAAGTGTTGGTCAGTAGTTTGGAATATGACAGGAATGATCATTCTAAACAAGAAAGGTCAAGTGAACTTGGGCTCTAAAACTCATACCTTAAGAGTTGTGAGCAATTCTTGCTCTTCGATACTATGAAACAGTTCACTTCTTCTGCAAGCTCTTTACTTTCCATATTTTGCGAAGTAGTAGAGTGGACCAAAACAAGAAAGAAAGTCCACTAAACTTGTGGTCTGAAACGCATATCTTAAAAGTTATGAGCACTTATTCATTAGAAGAGATGTGTTTCAAAGTAACAAGTAATGGATCATTTCTGTCATATCCCAGAATACTGACCATCACTTCTGAAACACACTGTAGTCGTATAACGTTCTACTTCTAGAGCACTTATGTTTCACTAATTTTTTATTCAAAGTTAATACATTAATGCGCGCATTTTGTTTCTCGATTAAAAGCATGCCCAGAATGATTTTCTCGGGACACGAGGTCATCTGTGTAAAAATCGAGACTGTACGGCAAAGCAAGGCCTTCAGGCAGCTTAGTGTTCACCGATGGTCTTCTTATAGGTTCTTCTTCAGGGAGTTAACCATTTTAACAAGCACCGTCACAATACATTCACTGAATAGCCAAAGGACCTGGTACACCTACCTAAAGTCGTGTAGGATACCCGCGAGCACGCAGAAGTGCAGCAACACGACGTGGCGTGAATTCGACTAACGTCTGAAGTAGCGCTGGAGGGAATTGACACAATGAATTCAGCAGGGCTGTCCTAAATCCATAAAGTACGAGGGGTGCAGATCCCTCCTGATCAGCACGTTGAAAGGCATCCCAGATATAATGTTCATGTCCGGAGAGTTTGGTAGCCAGCGGATGTGGTTAAACTTAGAAGAGCGTTCCTGGAGCCGCTCTGCAGCAAATCTGGACGTGTGGGGTGTCACATTGTCCTGTTGGAATTGCCCGTCACCGTCAGAATGTACAATGGACATGAATGGATGTAGGTCATCAGACAGGGTGCTTACGTAGGTGTAACTTGTCAGAGTCGTATTTAGACGCGTCAGCGGTCCTATATCACTTCAACTGCACACGCCATACACCATTACAGACCCTCTGCCAGCTTGAACAGTCCACTGCTGCTGCACGGTCCATGGATTCATGAGGTTGTCTCCAGCCTCGTATATGTCCATCTGTCCATCTCCTCGATACAATTTGAAACGAGACTCGTCCGACTAGGCAACATATTTCCAGTCATCAACAGTCCAATGCTGGTGGTGGCGGGCCAAGGCGAGACGTAAAGCTTTATTTTGTGCAGTCATCAAGGGCACAAGAATGGGTCTTCGGCTCCGAAAGCCCATTTCGATGAGGTTTCGCTTAAGGGTTGGCACACTGACACTTGGTGATGGCCCAGCTCCGAAATCTGCAGCTATCTGCGAAAGACCTTCACTTCTGTCACGCTGAACGATTCTCTTGAGTCGCCGTTGGGCACGTTCTTGCAGGATCTTTCTTCGGGCGCAGCAATGGCAGAGATTTGATCTTTAACTGGATCCGTGGTCTAGAGGTAGCTTCTTCGATTAATAATCAAAACGTCGTCTGACCCGATCTCGGATCCCACCACTGCTTAAATTTTGATTAATAAGCAGCATTGGCAGTCGAAGACTTCCGACATAACAAGTCACCCTCGTTCTGCCAACGGTTTTGTCAAAAAGGGTGGAGGAGCGGATATGGGTTCAGGGCGCTCTCTCGTCCTAGGCGGACGGAAGGCGGAAGAATCAGTGAAAAGCAGCATGAGGGGGCAGAAGGCAATGGAAACTACTGCATTAAAGAGACGTGACGTATCCACAGGACATTTGGCCTGTAAATGAAAACCGTCATGATGATCTCTCCATTGGTAAAGGATTTCGGAATAGTCCCCCATTCGGATACCAGGGAGGTGACTGCCAAGTGGGAGGTGACCATGTGGAAACGATTGAATAATTAACGAAAGGATAACGTTCTGCCAATCAGAGCGTGGAATGACGGAAGCTTGAACGAAGTAGGGAAACTAGAAAGTCTGAAAGGGAAAATGCAAAGGCTCAATCTATGTATAGTAGCGGTCAGTGAAGTGAAGTGGAAAGAAGATAAGGATATCTGGCCAAATGAGTATAGGGTAATAACCACAGCAGCAGGAAACGGTATAACGGGAGTAGGATTCGTTATGAATAGGAAGGTAGGGTAGAGAGTGTGTTACTGTGAACTGTTCAGTGATAGGGTTATTCTTATCAGAATCGACGACAAACAAACACTGACAACAATAGTTCAGGTATCTATGCTGACGTCGCAAGCTGAAGATGAAGAGACAGAAAGTATACGAGAATACTGAAAGGCTAACATAGTACGTAATGGAGATGAAAATCTGATAGTCATGGGAGACTGTTGTAGGGGAAGGAGTAGAAGAGAAGGTTACAGGAGAATATGGGCTTGGGACAAGAAATGAGAGAAGAAAAAGACTAATTGAGTTCTGTAACAAGTGGTATAAAGAAGTAGCAAGGAATGACGAGATACGCTTGAAGATCTCTAAGGCTATAGATACAGCAATAAGGAATAGCTCAGTAGGCAATACATTTGAAGAGGAGTCGACTTCTCTAAAAAGGGCCATTACAGACATCAGGTTTGCTTTTATAATGGAATAGACTGGACAACCTTTAAGCAGAAATACAAGATTGAAGTATGTATCAGGAAGTACGCGGTTCTCTACTAATCAGCAGTGAAACACATGGGAAGGAGCTTAGCTTGCTCACCCACATATCAAAAATCATCTACATACCTCTGACTGGATTTTATCATCGCCACACATTACATGAGGAACAATATGGCCAAGTGTCGTTTCACTTGTTGAGTGGAATAGGATTCCTAGTGCTGTTGGAAGAATTTTGGTTACATCTTCTTTACGATCGGAGCCAATGTTATAGGACAAGAACAACATACCCATCTGCTCCCTACTTTGTTTCACTGTATGCACTCATTTTACAACAATGCTGCCCCCAAACCCCCTAGCCACGCAGCTCTTTTATCTCATGTACACTCTCACTATATCTGAAAGAACTAAAGTATCTATGAAAGGACAAATCGTTTTCCTCTGTATAGCTTGAAGATATGCGTAGGAATGTCTGCAGTGAAATTCTTATTTTGGTCGTTCTGCACAAATTTTAAGAAACAAAAGCTAAAAGATTTTATAGTGCTACAGATAGTTTCGGCAAATGTCATCATCTGGCTGATTTTAGAATTTAAAATCTATACTTCCATACCAGTATTATAAATACGAAAGCAAGTGTTAATCTATCACGAATAAACCGTTAACCAGTTTCGGTGAAAGATTACCTGAAGATAGCTTGAGCACATAGGCTGATGTAGAAAGTATGTTGTATAAGAGATTTATCAATATGATGAACATTACTCTCTCGAAAAGCTACTTACTTTTTGATTTTTTAACTTCAAATTTGTGAAAATGACTTTATTGGTTGATATTCTCTAGATAGTACACTCACTGAAATGGTACAATGCTTACGCACTCCTCAATTTGTTTACTCCATACTTCCATACTAATACTATCAACTGCGAAACTAACTCTTTTACGTTTTAGCGGCTAAACCGCAGAAGCGACCTCTATGAAACTTAATACTGACAATGTGAGATGGCTTCAATCATGAGGAAAAACGTGGTAGTTACTAATTACTCGAACTAAATTTTTTCCACTGCTTTACAAACCGGCCCTTGATGCAATACACATTTGAAGAGACAGTTAGGGTTGTTTCCACCACATCCGTGGTAATTGATAAATAACACGTGCAGCTGCAGGTAATCAACATGAATTTGGTATTTCACTATTAATAAAATGCTTCTGAATGTATAACTGCGTCATGGTGTGAAAAAATGTTGACGTTTCTGCTACTGCTGCAAGCAACCTTCGTCAGGATCATACACTCAGAAGATCCTCATGATGTTCTTCGAACACGATTGCCGACGCTCATGTAACACTATGACAAATTTTCACTCTCTGATAATGTCGAAGTACTGGAAAACACAAGGATCTGGAAAACTTTTTAATTACTTTCATTCAACCAGCACTTTTCTCAACACCGTATTTCATGTCTTGAACAATACAAAACCTCTAACACTGAGCTTTTATCTGTGAGAAAGACAGTTTGTAGCTGCGTGCTCTTTGTGCATTAGTGATCGATCATAAAGTATCTACAGATTTTAATACTTGTTCGAGAGACTCGTTCCTTCCTTTTTCTATTATTAGTCATCAATGATCAATTTTAAGGCGTTTACATTGTTATTCACGTTTGGACCCCACTGGATCAAGCGATATACAACAAAAGATACATTCAGTGTTTAGCTTCACACTAGATTTGTGTCCATATCCTTCGTTCTCCCTGAATAAGTTATGTTGCTACAGTTAGACTAAATTGTTAAGGGCTTCTTGGGAATTCCTGCCAGTCTTTTGTCCACTGTGCCTAAAATCTTTCCTGTCTGGCATATCAAGCTACGTTATTCCTGATTGCTGTCACTGGATCGATCTATTTTATTGTTTCAATTTGAGCTTATAGTGACTTTCGTATTGTTGCTTAACCAGTCTCATTAATCTCCTGGATTCCTTTCCTCAGGCCATATAGTTCTAGCCTGTGTCTTCTCAAAAGAAAAATAAATTATGATCTCTCTTTCAAACTTACTATACACTTGAGTTCTTTTAACATATGTATAAGAAATATTTTATTAGCTCTTTAAACTCACTAGTCCAAAGAGAATATCTGCGTTCGTAGATATCCTAGATGCTGAGCATATCAAACCGCAGCAACATCAACAATAAATAAAGTTCCGGTACTTCTCAATATTCCAAACTTGCTATAAGGATGAAAATACTCATCTTCGATTTTTTTATGTAGGTATACTTTTCAAAGCTCGTAGCTGCTGTGTGAACTGTTAAGTAAAGAGTCCCATATTGTCAGTTTAAGAATGGCATAAGAAAAACAGTGTTTTTCAACAGACAGTTTTTTCGAACAATGGACTGAAAAACAGTTTCATCTGCAGGATACAATAAGAGATAAACAACTACGTGACCTACCGAAGCCAACATAGTTAAATGTGACCCGATCAATGTCCTGAATGAATCAACTGACGTCAAGTTACGGAGCTGCGAAACTAATTATCCGCGCCAGCTCGGTTCTTTAGCCTGTGTCGCTTGTTTCATCGGTCTTCCGTTCCTTCCGTGCTTCGTTAGGCCCCGTTTCCTGCCGACAGGCACTTTTTAACACCAGGATGGCGGGAGGCCGGGAGAAGGGGTTTTGAGGACGGGGAAGGGGCGGTCGCGAGCCGAGACCCCGTGACGCTCTCGTTACAAGAAGACAAATGAGCAACGGCGAACGGACGGGAGGCGTGTAACACTGCCGCGACAGACAAAAGCGCAGCGCGGCGCTGCTGCTCTGTTAATTAACACACGCCCGCTGCCGCCATGGAGCGCCGCGCTGCCTGGGCGACGAATAATTTAATACGGAAATTGATTCTCCGTGCGGGCAGAGGCGTTCGGGAGAGCGCGCGAATGGGGCCGGCGGTGGTCTAGCAGTGACCGGCACTCTACCAACCTGTCCGCTACGCCTGATGGACAGTTTATTAATTAATTGGATGAACTGACCACCATCGTCGGCCCACCGTACCTCCTACCCGCTAGTGGGAATTTGTTTTCAGATTCTTCTCTTCCACTCACGTCCTTCTTTCCTACGACTGGTATCGAGTTGACATCAACGACTTTCATCTGTGTGGTGAACTTTTTTTCAGTCTCCTAGGAACTTCTGTAATCATCTACCTATGGACATTGTCCTCAACCACTTTTCCCTGCAATCCTTCGTTTCACTCAGTTTCTCCACAGTTTTGTCCCAGACAAGATGCTTTATTTTAACATTCCGACTAATTCCTCTCCTTTCTCGTTCTTAGAGGGGCTGCTGAAATAGTTTTAACGAGCCTTCGATACCCGCCGGTTAGCTGGGATCGAAAACGACATCGAAATGGCTAATATAAGCGACTCATCAAAATCAAATACGCATAACATACCCGCCCACACTCGTTGACAAAGAAAACCGCAGCAGCTGTTGAATAATACGTTGTTAGTACAGGCGGTTTTATTAGGAACATCTGAGCAGAAAAGAAAACAGAAGTAGTAACAAAAATTAAAATTTTGGCAAGATGTCCACTGCAATCAATGAAATCCACTTGAAACTTCAATTATGTTCACGTAATAAGTACACGAAATGGACAATAACCCTCGAGAGAAGGGGGTATAGAATAATTAGAATATTCACAAATACTATTGGATGCCATCATCACTCTCAGTCAAATTATGTTGAAACGTCGTTAAAAGGTATGGTAGTCAAAATATGAATGGCGAAGTAGAGGAGACGGCTAAATACCTCAAGTGTGCCCGCCCTTTTAGCCGTGCCGTCTAACGCACGGCCTTCCGGGCGGGAAGGAGCGCCCGGTCCCCGGCACGAATCCACCAGGCGGATTTCTGCCGAGGTCCGGTGAACCGGCCAGTCTGTGGATGGCCTTTAGGCGGTTTTCCATCTGCCTCGGCGAATGCGGGCTGGTTCCCCTTACTCTGCCTCAGTTACACAATGTCGATTGCTGCGCAAACAAGTTCTCCACGTACGCGTACACCGCTATTACTCTACCACGCAAACATAGGGGTTACACTCGTCTGGTGTGAGAAGTTTCCTCGGGGGTCCACCGGGGGCTGAACCGCACAATAACCCTGGGTTCGGTGTGGGGCGGCAGAGAGGTGAATTGGACTGCGGTAGTCGTCGTGGGGTTGTGGACCACTGCGGCTGCGGCGGGGACGGAGCCTCTCCGTCGTTTCTAGGTCCCCGGTTACAATACAATACAATACAATACAAATATCTCAAGTTCTAGAAAGAAAATGAGAGCAGTACGGTAAAAGTGTATCAACCCGACCAAGAAATGGATAAAACTCGTAAACGTTTGTTGAATCGTACTTACCCGGAGGAAACTGAACATATCATAGTGTAGGGCAATGATATGGACAGTTCTGTAAAATTCTAAAATCGTGTAAACTGTGGTGAAATACATAAAATCGTAATCATAGTAATATGGGTGGAAGGAAAAAAACTGGCCAGGAAAACGAAATTCACAGACGGATAGAAAATCGTGGGTCTTACCATGGGCTGTGTGTCACACTAGTTGGATTTGGCAGCTCATAAACACAGAGTATTAACTGAATCCTCCGATACCGCCGGTCAGCTTGTATGGACAACATCAACAAAATTAATCTTACTCGAATAAGCATAACATACCCTCCTTAAAAACAATGAGTTTTCTCATATCACACTTGTTGGATTCACCGAGTCAAAGTGACACCTTTGAACCTAAGCTAGACACCTGGCTACGTCACATATCAATATGTCATCGCAAGTAAGATTTTGCATTCACATTCGTTGGCTTACCCAACTCTCAACGAAACCCTGACGCCTTTAATCCCAATGTAAACCTCATGATACTCTACAGGTGAACCTGTCACCGCGACATCTATAAAGGAATATAGACGCAAAAACAGATATTGTCAGTGTTAAGTTCTCTTTGTGTTTGCTCACGTACGACATCAGAACAACTTCGAATGCCACAGTCGAAAGCCGACGTCCGTTATTGGTAGGTTCAGTGCACCAATTCCTAATTATTATGGACTGCGTTAAGTCTGGGTAGCGCAGGTGACGTTTGGAGAAATTATGAATTAGGTTTCCTTCCCCTCACGTTAAAATGTCTTAATTCAGGCATTACATGTAGAGTTCAGTATTGCAGACATTTAGGTAATGCGTAGATTCTATTCGTTGATGAGACTTGATTAGAGGCTGTGGTATCTGTAGAATTCAGTACTCCCTGGTCTACAAAAATGTCACCGAAAGAGCTATCGTACGAGTAACACAAAAGATGTGAAGTTTGGAGGAGGGGGGGGGGGGGAGGAGGAGATGCGACTCAGAGCTATCTGCTACGTTGCTAAAAGGAAACACCATGAAGTACACGTATGCCTGCCTTCTCCGTTCGTGTTCAATCCCAGATTGTGCTCTTTATTTTTGACAGTGTGAAGACCTGTGCCTATGCCTTTACCTGTTCCAACAAACAGTTAATTTTACGTTCATAAACAACAACGTGGCTGAAACA
Organism: Schistocerca nitens; assembly: GCF_023898315.1. Lineage (NCBI taxonomy): Eukaryota > Metazoa > Arthropoda > Insecta > Orthoptera > Acrididae > Schistocerca > Schistocerca nitens. The sequence continues at coordinate 871,896,720 of NC_064614.1, forward strand.
CTTGATAAGTATGTGAGAATACGAAAGATTTTACCTCGTAACTGATTTTGAATCACATGTACTTGACATTCTTCAGTGGAACAGCGATAAATACAATACTGAAAAAGTGTATGTTTCGGACGAGATTTGCAATTTTTATTTATTTTGCCTATTGGCTACAGGTTTCGGTACACAGTACTATCCTCAGGCCATCATGAAATATGTATGATTTACCCTCCTACTTGGGAAGCGAGCCTGACGATTGCGTGCCAGAGGAAGGCCTGAGAATGATTTTAAGCTTTCATTACGTTATGCTATTGCAGTATTTTGATTGCACAGAAGTATTGCTCCTAGGGACGCATAAATACCAGGTGGTTCTCTACGTACCTCATAGCTCAGTAAGCTTATATCAGCCTTCTTGAGTAACTGTAGGAGGAACAAGGGCTTTGTGATTTTCTGACCAGGTATCAGAAATGGATGTAACTTTTGTAAGTTTAACCAAACGGAATGCATAGATGTTAGTATATTTTTATATTGTTTTACAAAAGGGAATTTCATTCATAATAAGCTTGTGATATGCTACAGTAGGGAGTAAATACTGTATAGCACAACATAATAAATTAGTTTCTTACGTGTTCCATTCGAAAGATTCTTTTATCGAAATGATGTGGAACGAGTCAGTTTACAGGACATGTATACATGACTGATGCTAACATTAATTAATTTTATTTTCACCAGCTATCAGTTTTTGAGCAGAAATTCTTGAATGGAATAGGAGTTACCCAGGAGAAATGATTTTAAATTAGATTTAAAACTGGCTTCGCTCCCTGTCACACTTTGATGTTATTGGACAAACAATCAAAAAATTTTATTGCTGCATATTGAACTCCTCTCTGATCCGCTACAGCTTTAACAGTGGCTAACATATATCATTTTGTCCTCTAATCTATTAGGTATATATATTACTGTTCTTCTCAAATTATGACAGATTATTGATGCAGAATTTCACTAGCGACGATATGTATTATGAGGGTACGGCTGAAATGTCTAGCTCTTTGAAGATGTACCTACAGGAATTTTGTGGGTGGACGCCGCATTTTATTCTTACTGATCACTTTTGTGCAGCTAATACTGTATTTATAAGCGATGAGTTACTTTAGAAAATTATTCCTTGCGACATTATTGAATGCAAAGGTGCAAAGTATGTCAGAAAAAGGATACGTTTGTTTCCAAGATTAACAATTATACGAAGCGCGAAAGTTTTTTTTTTTTTGTCATCAGTGCTGTCTGGTTTGATGCGGCCCGCCACGAATTCCTTTCCGGTGCTAACCTCTTCATCTCAGAGTAGCACTTGCAACCTACGTCCTCAATTATTTGCTTGACGTATTCCAATCTCTGTCTTCCTCTACAGTTTTTGCCCTCTACAGCTCCCTCTGGTACCACGGAAGTCATTCCCTCATGTCTTAGCAGATGTCCTATCATCCTATCCCTTCTCCTTATCAGTGTTTTCCACATATTCCTTTCCTCTCCAATTCTGCGTAGAACCTCCTCATTCCTTACCTTATCAGCCCACCTAATATTCAACATTCGTCTATAGCACCACATCTCAAATGCTTCGATTCTCTTCTGTTCCGGTTTTCCCACAGTCCATGTTTCACTACCATACAATACTGTCCTTCAGACGTACATCCTCAGAAATTTCTTCCTCAAATTATGGCCGGTATTTGATATTAGTAGACTTCTCTTGGCCAGAAATGCCTTTTTTGCCATAGCGAGTCTGCTTTTGATGTCTTCCTTGCTCCGTCCGTAATTGGTTATTTTACTGCCTAGGTAGCATAATTCCTTAACTTCACTGGCTTCGTGACCATCAACCCTGATGTTAAGTTGCTCGCTGTTCTCATTTCTACTACTTCTCATTACCTTCGTCTTTCTCCGATTTACTCTCAAACCATACTGTGTACTCATTAGACTGTTCCTTCCGTTCAGCAGATCATTTAATTCTTCTTCACTTTCACTCAGGATAGCAATGTCATCAGCGAATAGTATCATTGATATCCTTTCACCTTGTATTTTAATTCCACTCCTGAACCTTTCTTTTATTTCCATCATTGCTTCCTCGATGTACGGATTGAAGAGTAGGGGCGAAAGGCTACAGCCTTGTCTTACACCCTTCTTAATACGAGCACTTCGTTCTTGATCGTCCACTCTTATTATTCCCTCTTGGTTGTTGTACATATTGTGTATGACCCGTCTCTCCCTATAGCTTACCCCTAGTTTCTTCAGCATCGCGAACAGCTTGCACCATTTTATATTGTCGAACGCTTTTTCCAGGTCGACAAATCCTATGAAAGTGTCTTGATTTTTCTTTAGCCTTGCTTCCATTACTAGCCGTAACGTCAGAATTGCCTCTCTCGTCCCTTTACTTTTCCTAAAGCCAAACTGATCGTCACCTAGCGCATTCTCAATTTTCTTTACCATTCTTCTGTATATTATTCTTGTAAGCAGCTTCGATGCATGAGCTGTTAAGCTGATTGTGCGATAATTCTCGCACTTGTCAGCTCATGCCGTCTTCGGAATTGTGTGGATGATGCTTTTCCGAAAGTCAGATGGTATGTCGCCAGACTCATATATTGTACACACCAACGTGAATAGTCGTTTTGTTGCCACTTCCCCCAATGATTTTAGTAATTCTGATGGAATGTTATCCATCCCTTCTGCCTTATTTGACCGTAAGTCCTCCTAAGCTCTTTTAAATTCCGATTCTAATACTGGATCCCCTATCTCTTTTAAATCGACTCCTTTATCTTCTTCTATCACATCAGACAAATCTGAACCCTCATAGAGGCTCTCAATGTATTCTTTCCACCTATCTGCTCTCTCCTCTGCATTTAACAGTGGAATTCCCGTTGCACTCTTAATGTTACCACCGTTGCTTTTAATGTCACCAAAGGTTGTTTTGACTTTCCTGTATGCTGAGTCTGTCCTTCCGACAATCATATCTTTTTCGATGTCTTCACATTTTTCCTGCAGCCATTTCGTCTTAGCTTCCCTGCACTTCCTATTTATTTCATTCCTCAGCGACTTGTATTTCTGTATCCCCGAGCCGGCCGAAGTGGCCGTGCGGTTAAAGGCGCTGCAGTCTGGAACCGCAAGACCGCTACGGTCGCCGGTTCGAATCCTGCCTCGGGCATGGATGTTTGTGATGTCCTTAGGTTAGTTAGGTTTAACTAGTTCTAAGTTCTAGGGGACTAATGACCTCAGCAGTTGAGTCCCATAGTGCTCAGAGCCATTTGAACCATTTTTTTGTATTCCCGATTTTCCCGGAACATGTTTGTACTTCCTCCTTTCATCAATCAACTGAAGTATTTCTTCTGTTACCCATGGTTTCTTCGCAGCTACCTTCTTTGTACCTATGTTTTCCTTCCCAACGTCTGTGATGGCCATTTTTAGAGATGTCCATTCCTCTTCAACTGTACTGCCTACTGCGCTATTCCTTATTGCTGTATCTATAGCGTTAGAGAACTTCAAACGTATCTCGTCATTCCTTAGTACTTCCGTATCCCACTTCTTTGCGTATTGATTCTTCCTGACTAATGTCTTGAACTTCAGCCTACTCTTCATCACTACTATATTGTAATCTGAGTCTATATCTGCTCCTGGGTACGCCTTACAGTCCAATATTCGATTTCGGAATCTCTGTCTGACCATGATGTAATCTAATTGAAATCTTCCCGTATCTCCTGGCCTTTTCCGAGTATATTTCCCCTTGTGATTCTCGAACAGGGTATTCGCTATTACTAGCTGATACTTGTTACAGAACTCAATTAGTCTTTCTCCTCTTTCATTCCTCGTCCCAAGCCCATATTCTCCTGTAACCTTTTCTTCTACTCCTTCCCCTACAACTCCATTCCAGTCGCCCATGATTATTAGATTTTCGTCCCCCTTTACATACTGCATTACCCTTTCAATATCCTCATACACTTTCTCTATCTGTTCATCTTCAGCTTGCGACGTCGGCATGTATACCTGAACTATCGTTGTCGGTGTTGGTCTGCTGTCGATTCTGATTAGAACAACCCGGTCACTGAACTGTTCACAGTAACACACCCTCTGCCCTACCTTCCTATTCATAACGAATCCTACACCTGTTATACCATTTTCTGCTGCTGTTGATATTACCCGATACTCAAATGACCAGAAACCCTTGTCTTCCTTCCACTTCACTTCACTGACCCCTACTATATCTAGATTGAGCCTTTGCATTTCCCTTTTCAGATTTTCTAGTTTCCCTACCACGTTCAAGCTTCCGACATTCCACGCCCCGACTCGTAGAACGTTATCCTTTCGTAGATTATTCAATCTTTTTCTCATGGTAACCTCCCCCTTGGCAGTCCCCTCCCGGAGATCCGAATGGGGGACTTTTCTGAATCTTTTGCCAATGGAGAGATCAACATGACACTTCTTCAATTACAGGCCACATGTCCTGTGGATACACGTTACCTGTCTTTAATGCAGCGGTTTCCATTGCCTTCTGCATCCTCATGTCGTTGATCATTGCTGATTCTTCCGCCTTTAGGGGAAATTTCCCACCCCTAGGACAAGAGAGTGCCCTGAACCTCTATCCGCTCCTCCGCCCTCTTTGACAAGGCCGTTGGCAGAATTAGGCTGACTTCTTATGCCAATGCTGATTATTTATCAAAATTTAGGCAGTGGCGGGGACCGAACCCGTTTTGATTATGAATCAAAGACGCTACCCCTAGACCACGGCGAAAGTAGCTGACCTTAATTGTTGAGAATCTCGGTATTATGCTTCTTTTAGTTCAACTTTTCATCAATATGTACACCCAAAAATGGGATCATTAATTCTTACTGACTCCTGTTTATGTGATACACCAGTTGTTGGTATGACTCCATTTATTGAACGAAACTGAATACGGTGTGTTTTCTGGACGCTTAGGGAGAATCCCTTTCCAAAGATATACTAATTAATTCTTTATAAACTGTCATTTACTAAGTCTCCTCTTGCTTTCACTCCAATGGAATTTATTGATACACTAACATCGTCTGCAAAAAGCACCAGTTTTGCTTCCTGAACGTTAATTCCAGGCTATTAACATGTGTAAGGCATAGGAGTGGACACAAAACTGAACACTATCGAGTTCCCTTCGTGATTTTTACCCTAATCCAACAAGAAGGGTAAAATACCGGTGATACAGTAGTGTCAAATTATAGCCCAAATGTATTATAACATCGGTGAAAGGCTTCAGCACAAACTCTATAACTACTTGCCGTAAAAAATTTTATATCCCAAATTCTTTCTTAAAAATGCAAGTAATAACCATTAAACAAATTTATAATAACAAATTGACAGAAATTCAAACCGAAAAACAATATTCAGATAAATCCAGTTTAGCAAATGCACTGGAAATACACAGTGGGACCCCATGATCACAAATTTTGTACACACTATATTTTCGGTGCCACAATTTAAAGGTTGCTCATTTACTGTACAGGAGTACCGAACAGGTTCAAAACAAGTTAGGTTCTTCAGATGAACGCCAAATTAAGAGACGTGAACTGTTCGATGGCGAAAGGTAATACCTTAACTCAAAAAAATCTGTAGCATTAGAATTCATCCACTGCTACCTCAGTGGGTTTACCTAGCCGTAATCTTTCAATCATATTTTATTTCCCACGTGAGTCTTGCGCACACTTCCTCGCAACACGTTACAAACAGTATTAAATTGGCGTGATAAGATCTGAAACAGAAACCAGTTACCACCAGTCCCATACATGCATACAAAGGAATGGACCCCACCAGGCCAAACTTAATGAAAACCTTGTGACATGAGCAGTTAAAACAAACAAATGACCAGTCACGAAATAGTGGAACTAATGCTGCCCCACAATGCCAGACTCAATTACAATTTGCAAAACGAACAACTAAACTGACGGATGAGTAAGTGAGCAATAATTAATTTACTCAGATGAACGTGGAATTATAGAGTACTCGTGTGTAACTACATCTAGGGCGCAGTGACAATATACTGACGGCTGTACAAACCACCAGCCGTTGCTTTAGCCGCCGATCATTCGGGGAACACCTGAATTGTGTTACCAAAGCGCTCTTGCATGCAAAAGGGGAGCTTCTTTCCGAATTATAGTGTTCTAAACAACGACTTTCTACTATAACTTTCTACTATGACTCCAGGTGCAGCCAAGTTGTTTTGCGGCACATCTAAGGGCTGCTCCCAGCACAGGGTCCCCCTCACCACCTTCCTCGTGGCGCTGTCTACCCAAGATTCCCGTCTCGCGGACCGTATTGGCATGACAAGCTTCTCTCGCAAAGTACTCGTTTCTATCTGTTTGCAGATGCCTCAGACTGCAGGAATTCGCTCAATGGTTTTCACTTATTTGTTAGTTTGAAAATAACATAAGATTGGTCACGGTATTTCAGTAAATGATGCTGAACGGATTATGAGGTACTGTGACTGTCACAAGTAAATTACGGGGTGCGGCAGGCAAACGAGGTGATTTAATTGATCTCTAAAAGTGAAATCTTATTATTGGTAACACTGAATGTTTCAGATAGGTACGCTGTTTGTCTAGATGGAGCAATGGAGCGAACCTGAACGTGCTGTGGCTGTGAAGGCATTCAATAGAAACGGTGGTTCTGTTGTTGCTGTTAGACGGGAAATACTGTTGTCATATCAACACTAGGCGGAATTATTCTGTGTCGTCGGCACCTACAACAAGGTTATCGGTGAAAAATTTTGAGGTAACAGAAAGTGCACGTCAGTCTTACATCGCAAAGAGGACCCACAAGTTGTTGCTCACAGAAACTAACAGTGCAGGTTGAAATCAATGTTCCAGAGACTTTTGTGAGACAAATTGCGCCAGTTGTGGGAATGTCAAGCCGTAGTGTGGGCACAAGTTCACGGAATGATTTAAAGCTGCAAGCTTAGGCTATAAGAGACACGTTGTGCAACACTTAAATGAAAGTAATTATGAAGAGCGAATGACTGTTGGCCTATTGACTGAAATGAGGGTCAATGAAGGCTTCTTAAATTTGCTGTTGGTGAGCATTGACGTACATTTCCACCTCAGTGGTTATGTCAACAAACAAAGCGTGGATGATACTTACGAGCTCCATAAACAACCCTTACACAAACAGAAAGTCACAGTGTATTGCGCTATCACTTCAGTGGGCAAAATCGACCCTTTCTTTCTCGAGGATGAACATGGGTGGGCAACCACGGTCATATCTCAGCTGTACACTGCCATGATTGACGTATTCTTGGCACCTGAAATTAAGCAGTTTTCTGCAAATGAGTATTGGGTTCATAAAAATTGGTGCTACGTCTCTTTGTGCTAAAATTTCAAAGGCAGCAGTGCTCAGAATGTTTGGTAACTACATTAGTTGAAGGAGTAGTGACGTTTTGTGGCCTCCCACATCAACCGATTTATCGGTCTGTGATTAATTCCTTGCGAGTGCCTGAAAAACAGGCAGGGTGTTTTAGGCGTTTGTACACAATTGTGGACCTGAAAGGCAACATTGCTTAACAGATGCCCGACGTGTCATCAACTATTTAAATCGCAGATTGTCCGATTGTCAGCGTAACAATTCTGGCTAAGTAGCAGGCATCGTTTACAAAATATGAGGAGTGCGTGAGAGGGCAGTACGCCAGGGTTTCGTTGCTGTGATTGAAAATGTTATACACCATAATCCTCTGCCAGTTTCGTTGCGTCCACATCGAACCGTTTGTCTGCCATACCTTGTATTTGCTTATTGTTGATGCCAGTCATTTCCTTACATAACAAATTGCTGCGTTTTAGAGCATGAATTGTTCATCATCAAACGTTTTGCGTTGATGAAGACGAAAACAAAATTTACCGAAGTAATGGAAAGTTAACTATCTGATAGTGTACAAACCATGCCCGATGCGATATTGACGCAGTTCATGTCTGATGGAAGTTGTCTGGGCTGAAAAACGTGATTACTCGTCGTCCGCTGGTATTATATTGGACTGCACTTCCATGATTGTGGAATAGTCTGTATTGGCCGCATGAAGCTATTTTAGCTTAACTTCTACTGTTCAGGTAATTATATCACATTTTCTTCGCATATCAGAGGTTTTACTGACGATTTATACGTTCGGATGCAGAAGTCACAAGTAAAACTTAGATATGCCAAAAGAAAAAAAACGTACTGATGCCAAAATACCATCGTGTGTCCAACACGGCAGATCAGTAAAAAATAAGAAGCAACGAAACACCAGAACAATAAACGTCACTTTCTCAGAAGATACAACTACGTTAAATTATAATGAAAATGTGATAATCAGTTAACGATTTTTCCACGTAAAGATGAAGGATACATGAAGTTTCCTGTACATGACCTGACCAAAAAAATAAATCATTCATCAGGAAAGAATTAAACGAAAAGAAGCTTCAGCGGATGTGTGATGTTTCTCCACTCGATTACAAAACCAAGTCAAATTTATAATTAACTTGCCAATATGAGCTCACTTATTAAGTTGACCTCAGCGCACGTAGTGATTCGGTTTGGAAGGGCGATCATAAAGCAGTTGTTTACTATCCTGAGGCCAGCTGACCCACAGAAGTTGTGACTAGAGACTAACGGAGGGACGAAATTGAGGTCCGAGCTGGTCCCACACAGGTTCTATTGGGGACATATCCAGGGATTCTGTCTGGGGAATGAGTGTCTGTGCTATGAACTCGGGGCGTAAGACTAGTAAAGGTATCGTGGTGGGAAGGATGCATGTGTTCTACGGCAGCACACACGCAATGAAAGTAACACAGGATAGTGAATGTAAAGAATGTTACTCAACTTTGGTAACGGTGGTTACAGCAAGTGTAGGATACAGGTTTAGCCTAAGTGTCTTGCGTAGACTACAGTTCCTAGAACGCAAACTTAATAATGTTCTCTGAACTAGAGTCGAAAGAAAACCAATCTTCTGAGTTGATGTATTACTCGATGAACACTATTTACTACTACTAACAAAACTTAGTTAAAGCCTTTGGCAGGCGGTCTCTGTCCATACAAGACAATTCTACTTCTGTTCTATTGGCCACTGTTTCTATCTCACTCGACGACTTCAAGACACTACGAACGTTCTGGAAGAACTCCCTAGAAAGACTCGGACCTTCTTACGACTTGTAACTGACAACTTCTGCTTGTGCACGTTTACTTACGCGCGCGTATCTCTCCCTGGTGGGGTTGCCGCTCCGGGAAGCGTGATTCTTGCGGGCAGCGTGACTGATTTGCACGCAGCGATGTTCCTGCAGCGGACGCACGTCCACGGTGCTTCTGGTATCAGCTATCGTCAACTATTCTTGTGTCTTATCTCAGTGCACCACAGTCTGAACATCACGTGTACAGTTCGTAGAGACAGAGGCCTTTGTGGACGAGTATTGTTCTGTTGACAAACAGCACCACAAAACGGTCACTTGAGAGAGAACATATGAGAACGCAGGATATCCCTGGTTTACCATTGTGCTGTCACGTCATGACACCGGGAGTAACATCAACGCGCGTCTCCAATACATTGGAAGCATGGGACCTCTCTCTCCTGGTCGTCATCGTACTCGTTGGCGATGGTCATCCGGGATATTGCACAACCATGATTTGTTGTTCACTACAATGTGACGTCGTTCGTCGGCAGCCCATGATTCACTGTCACTGCCCCACTCCACTTCTAACGAAGCCCTCTGTCCTTGTTTTGCATGAGGTTCTAAGTCCATGGTTGGAGTGCTGTTGGCGTCCATTCAAAAGCGAGGAATGACAGAGGTGGTTGCAGGGAGTTTGTTGTTTGTTGCCGGCAGGCACGCACAGATGTGAAGCGGTTATAATGTGATCGGAGTCCAATATGGCGATCCTCCGTTGTGGTCCACCGGAACGTTGATATCGAGTATACTTGCCCGTACGTTCCCATGCTGTACAAAATCAGGCCATTGTCACATCTGAATCACCCACAAGTGTAGATACTGTATAAAATGTATTTTTGAGCATCATCTGCTTATTTATTTAAAACCAAATATCGACCCGTTTCTGTCACAGACCATCTTCACGGATTAGGGTTAAAACGGTTTAAGACACATCACATCTGTCATTACGTAAATAATGGCCATGTATGACTGATGAGATGTCTGTACTTTCAACTGTTTTAACCCTAATCCGTGAAGTAGGTCTGTGACTGAAACAGGTCGATATTTGGGTTTTAAATAAGAAATTGGCTGATGGTCAAACACGCATTTTATGTATTACTGATGTCTGTTAATAGTCACCTTCCAAAAATGTTCCAAAGCTAGGTACTGCATGATTCGATCATCCGGCCCAGTGGAGACCAACAATGAGGCCCATTTTAGTTATCTCAGGTGGTGATAACGCTGTTTCACTCGTGTATGCTGTAACTTCCTCTTCTTGACAGTGATCTTGCAAGACCAGACGCCATTCACACACCTTACGTACCGTACCAGGCCCGTCTGCAACACTAAGGATGAACAACAGTAATACCCTCTGCGGAGCATTCTACCAATCACAGAGAGTTGCAGCTCTAATAATTTCCATACCAGCCATGAAGTGTACGTATACGAAGTTACATTGATATCTTCACTGAATTTTTGCTAAACAGTGTACTATCATTTTTCATTCAGCTATCTTGTGAGCGAAGCTGCCCGTAGAACTGCATCCTAGTAGCCTGAGGCAGAGGGAATCCCAATTGGGAAAGTATGTGCGTGATTTTGTATGTGCGTGGGAGGGGGGGGGTGCCCTTTTTTCTGTACTGTTTTGGTTTTACTGTTTCTCCTCTACCCGAATGTGTACAGCTTTCAGTTTGAAATACTCCGTCTTATATGTAACTGGCATTCGTTTCACCGAGTTGCCACATGAGCTACTAGGGAAGTTTCTGAGTTGAGAATAAAAAAATGGTTCAAATGGCTCTGAGCACTATGGGACTTAACATCTGTCCCCTAGAACCTAACTATCCTAAGGACACCACACACATCCATGCCCGAGGCAGGATTCGAACCTGCGACCGTAGGGGTCGAGCGGTTCCAGACTGAAGCACCTAGAACCGCTCGGCCACGCCGGCAGGCAGTTGAGTATAAATGATATGTTATTATTTAGCGCATATCCTTTCAAACCCATGGGATATCTTCCGTAAACCTTCGTCGGAACCTGAGGATCGGAATTATATTTAGCTTATTTCAGGAACAACACAGTCCAATATTCGAGGTTCTTTTTAATCCTTCATGTCGATTTACTTTCCTTAGAGATTCATACGTAGTTAGTAAAGAACGTTTTATGTTTGTTATTTACTGAAATTACATGACGACTTGAGTGAAAAGAACACATCTTAGCCAGGTCAAAGGTGAACAGGGTGATAGAGTACTACATACATCGTTGTGCCCACTAAACAGTGATATGGGATATACCCGCAATGGTGTATGTGACACCAGATTTGGCTGGTATTTATGTTCTATAGCAGTGAGTGTCATATATGAACTAAGAAAAGAAGCAGAACGACCCTCTTTTTCTTAAAAAAAATCGAGCGGCAAAATACACTCGGAAAAGGATTCTTATTGAGCCACCAGTTGTTGAATATTCACTGACTTCTAATGTAGTCTGTTAGTATATGAAATTTCTTAGAAGAAAGCACTACATTGAGATCATACTTATTATCAGTGTCAGCCGAAAGTCTGCAGCAGCTTTCTTAATTACATGGAATCGATTCTGGAATACAATATGCGAAACAGTCCTTCGCAATCAGAGTTCACAAATTCTTTAATCTTCACTGGAAATATCACACCCGAACATTAAATTCCAATGGGGTTCATTAGTTCCATCACAAACCCTCTTTCCATCACACAGCAACCTCGGCATTAAATTAAATAATGTTTCTGTTCCGCTCTGTCTCGTAGTCACATACGGACAAAACAGGACTAAAAATCATGTATTTCAAAGGTAAGTGTCATTTTATGGGTTATTGTAATTATAAAGTGTCTTGCAAGTTTTCATGTAGGCTATTGGTTGAGATGTGTTACTAAAATTCTGTCGATAGGGATCTATTTCCGCTATGTATCAGTCTTAATTAACTGCAGCGTCGTACAGCATAATTTTAAAATTTGATGCAAGATTTCTATTAGTCACTAAATCATTTAAACTATCGTTACCACCTGCTGGGGCCTGCGCCTTACCAGAGACATTAATGTATTTTCGCCTTACATACTGCCCACACTGTGAAAGTACGTTGTGCTTATTTAAGGCAATGTGGTGTTTTATGCTATCAGCAATCTGTCGAAGTACAAGACCTGACTCAGCGTCCTAATTCTTGTAAACCAAACGATGCGGATGTGAAATACATTTTTTATGTCTTTATTCCACGATAGTAACACAGACAAATATCACGAAACTGGTTTAGGGGTGTAATCTGTAATGAATCCTCGCCAAATTAATTGAACATTGTATTAAAATATTACAGGTAACATTGCTAGAGGTAAAAGAGCACCTGACGACTATTCTCTTAATACCTGTTCAATTTTACTAAATCAAAAATTTCAGTTGAATTTAGTTGATTACCCAGATTCAAGATGGTGCTCCATTATTTTAACAGCATCAGTCCTTGAAGCTTTTTACATGCTAGATGACGGTGCACGTTTTGTAACATCTCTATTGTCGTCTCTCTGCATGCTAATTAAAAAGAACCGTAATTTTAGAAAGTGCTATAAATCCATCTCTCAAAACAGATACACTTATAATTGATGTTGCACACATACATTTTCGTGAAATATTTTAGTAAATATTCTCGTTTTGAATAGACAATACAGGTTGAACATTGATGATACCGACAAACTACAGGGGCGGATTCCTGATTCAAAATGGTGGTAAAGAGGTCCTGTGAACGTGTCCGCATATTTTTTGGAAATTTCTGGTAAGTTGCTATGGGACCAAAGTGCTGAAGTCATCGGTCCCTACGCTACACACTACTTAATATAACTTAAAGTAACTTACGCTAAGGACAACACACAACCATGCCCATGGGTGGATGGGGGGTGGTGGGGGGTGGGGGGGTGGGGGGGGGGAGACTCGAACCTCCGACGGGGGAAGCGGCGCTGTCGGGATATGCATCATTGTCACAGTGGATTTACGTTCCTTGTGTGTTGCTGGCTGTGTGATTGACGCATCGCACTGTAAGCGGCAGAATGGTCTGGTATTCATGTCGGGAACAACCCAAGGTGGTGTTTGTGAGTGGCAAAGCAGATGGAAACGGTTAAGAGGTAGCACTGCTATACCAAAACAAGTACCTTCACAGACATTAGTTACATCACAAAACATTTTAAGTCGTTCTTTGGTGCTTGTGTCATCGTGAGTCAGAGAGACGAACGCGCAGGGAGGCGGCGGACCGCGTACACCATATTTGGAGGACCAGGTTCTGCCTCTCTTCCGTTTCCATCTGCTTAGCTGCTTAGTTGTACAGAAACACCATCTCAGCTCGCTCACGACATGAATACCGGACTAATTTGCTGCCTTCAGTACGCTGCTTCAATCACAAAGCCCCAAGGAACACATGGCGCGTGGTCAGAGGAACTTCCATAAGTCAGCGCCATCTACCGTGTCAACGATGCATTTCCGGACACATGTTAATAGTTTTTGTTTCTCTATTTCCAGTCAGGAAACGTATTTGAAGTCTGTCGTTTTTATTTATTTTCACAATGTGTATCAGTTGTCATAAATATGCTTTTAACGACATTGTATGATCTCAAATACAATGCTGTGTGACAGTGTCGCAAAAGAAACTGAAATGCAGCTCTACAGAAACTGATTATGAGCACAAATGAATCATTTAATCATTTCATCATTTCATTTTCGAACCAGTACATTAGTAAAGCATTCCGATTATACAGTCGCTCGAATTCGATCCTCTTATGATAGCAGAGTCACACCGCACGTGAGCTCTACGAATCATTTCGATTTGTGCTGGTTGGACTGCTCGGTCACAGTATTGTTCTATGGACGTGAAACATCTATGCTACTATATTGTAAAGACTAACCGTTGTTTAACGTTGTTTCCAAAAATCTCGAAAAGTTCTTGATCGACTTGCTTCAGTTATTTACGCGACGCTCTAATAAACATTCTAATGGACATTGGTTCTTATTTTCGTCTGTATTTAATACGTAAATGTATAACCACAGTCTAACGTAAGTCGCGACACTCCGCCTCGTTATTATACTCCCAGCGATAGCAGTGCCCCACGCGGCCTGGCAGCAAGACTGATCTGAAGTTGGTATAGGATGACTGTGAATACTGACGTTTATTTTGATTTGTAACATAAGTTTTTACAACTGGGAATGTACGTAGTGCCATAAAAATCGACAATAACTAAAAATTACATCTCGTTTCTCATTATATAGTTTTCTAAGGACCGCGGGAGATAGAAAACGTCGCGTTATATCACAGTTTATTTACTTTTCTCTTGTAATGTACTAACATTTACTCAATAATATCATTCTTCTTCAATAACAAAAAATTTCTACTAAACAGCAGACGACCTAACCTTTTGCAGAAAGATGTCGTATATCTATCCACGAAAGCAGACATTTGTTCGCTACACTTTCAGCCAAATCAGTGAATGTGAAACGTAGGAAACGTATATGGAATACCACGTCTACATTGTTTAATGTATCAAATTAGAAACCGCAACTGTGCTTTAATTGAAAACCACAGAGAAGTGCTAATAAATGGCCAAATCAATAAAACAGCTTCCTAACACGTGAGAAACAAATTTCATAATTGCTACTAAATCTGAGCCACAAATGCCAAGAATCTTCAACAGATTTGCTTTTGAAATGAAAGTAATTACATTTATAAAAGTGTTCGAGTGAAGGGTAAGAAAAGGCGAATCATTGGCCTCCATAAAAATAACCTACTTTCAATGGAATAAACTTCAAATATACATACACTCCTGGAAATTGAAATAAGAACACCGTGAATTCATTGTCCCAGGAAGGGGAAACTTTATTGACACATTCCTGGGGTCAGATACATCACATGATCACACTGACAGAACCACAGGCACATAGACACAGGCAACAGAGCATGCACAATGTCGGCACTAGTACAGTGTATATCCACCTTTCGCTGCGATGCAGGCTGCTATTCTCCCATGGAGACGATCGTAGAGATGCTGGATGTAGTCCTGTGGAACGGCTTGCCATGCCATTTCCACCTGGCGTCTCAGTTGGACCAGCGTTCGTGCTGGACGTGCAGACCGCGTGAGACGACGCTTCATCCAGTCCCAAACATTCTCAATGGGGGACAGATCCGGAGATCTTGCTGGCCAGGGTAGTTGACTTACACCTTCTAGAGCACGTTGGGTGGCACGGGATACATGAGGACGTGCATTGTCCTGTTGGAACAGCAAGTTCCCTTGCCGGTCTAGGAATGGTAGAACGATGGGTTCGATGACGGTTTGGATGTGCCGTGCACTATTCAGTGTCCCCTCGGCGATCACCAGTGGTGTACGGCCAGTGTAGGAGATCGCTCCCCACACCATGATGCCGGGTGTTGGCCCTGTGTGCCTCGGTCGTATGCAGTCCTGATTGTGGCGCTCACCTGCACGGCGCCAAACACGCATACGACCATCATTGGCACCAAGGCAGAAGCGACTCTCATCGCTGAAGACGACACGTCTCCATTCGTCCCTCCATTCACGCCTGTCGCGACACCACTGGAGGCGGGCTGCACGATGTTGGGGCGTGAGCGGAAGACGGCCTAACGGTGTGCGGGACCGTAGCCCAGCTTCATAGAGACGGTTGCGAATGGTCCTCGCCGATACCCCAGGAGCAACAGTGTCCCTAATTTGCTGGGAAGTGGCGGTGCGGTCCCCTACGGCACTGCGTAGGATCCTAAGGTCTTGGCGTGCATCCGTGCGTCGCTGCGGTCCGGTCCCAGGTCGACGGGCACGTGCACCTTCCGCCGACCACTGGCGACAACATCGATGTACTGTGGAGACCTCACGCCCCACGTGTTGAGCAATTCGGCGGTACGTCCACCCGGCCTCCCGCATGCCCACTATACGCCCTCGCTCAAAGTCCGTCAACTGCACATACGGTTCACGTCCACGCTGTCGCGGCATGCTACCAGTGTTAAAGACTGCGATGGAGCTCCGTATGTCACGGCAAACTTGCTGACACTGACGGCGGCGGTGCACAAATGCTGCGCAGCTAGCGCCATTCGACGGCCAACACCGCGGTTCCTGGTGTGTCCGCTGTGCCGTGCGTGTGATCATTGCTTGTACAGCCCTCTCGCAGTGTCCGGAGCAAGTATGGTGGGTCTGACACACCGGTGTCAATGTGTTCTTTTTTCCATTTCCAGGAGTGTATATTCGAAAGTATTTCTTTACAAATGAGTTATACCTTATGTCACTGAATCAGTAGGATTCAGCGGTTTTTACTTGTATTTCACGATATTTTGTATATCTTGGTAACTTACTAGCATATGTACCGCAAAATATTACAACAATTCCCTTAATTAAGTAGAAAATCATAGTAAACAAACATTATACTCAATGGCTGCTTTCTCACCACTTGGGCCTATAGTGTTGCACCAAGTGTCAAAAACCATAACAACTTCCGTATCAGAGATCATTGTGATGGAGAGGAACAGCGAGGGGCGGAGAAAATTGACATAGAGACGGGGAAGGAGGAAATAGACAGAGGCAGAGGGGATGAGCAGGTAGAGAGGAGGAGACAGGGAGGAACCAGATGATAGACACAGAGATGGGGAAACAGGAGGAAATGAGCAGAGGAGTGGGGGAGGGAGAAAGAGAGGAGAACGTATAGCCAATTCACACACGTATTTAGCAGCTGCCAAGCATTGCTGGATTCGCTGGTAGGAGATAAGAGTGAAAAATATTCTTCTAAGAATGCAACAGGTAACATTGGTACCAATAAGGATATGCCCGACGACTATTCTTTTAACAGACGTTCATTTTAGTTGATGAAGTTGCTGGATAATCATGGGAGAATACAGGGGTCATCTGCTGCCAAGCTCCATATTCAGTAATCTGCAATGGACAATATGCTCCAAAAACACTTGCACCTGCACGAGTATTGTTCATTGGCTTGCTGAAATGGAGGAAATGTGAATGTCATGCTCGAATTTTTGTGACACAGCAATAGGAATCGCTTCCAGGGAATCTTTCCCACTCAAGTGATATAGACTATACACATCACCGGAGAAGAAATTACTCACCCCATTGCGCTTGCACACAGACGAATCATGAAGCCTTTATGGATGGCGCTGCGTTCGAGTCACGTGCTCAACCGGACGCTCGGTTGCGGTCGGTAATCATTAACGTTTCAAGCGGATATTGTACGTACAAATGGATACATAACAGTCGTGTTTGGCCGTGCTGTGGCCATACGGTGGGTCATGTTGCTGGATCTGTCGGTGTTACGCGGCGGACTGCTCAAACTGTCTGCAAGCGGTGGTATAGTACATGTTTCCACGAAACAGTAGGTCAGAAATGAGGTCACACGAAGATCCTGACTGAGAGGGACGGGAGACGCGTTTCATGGGCTATCAATTAAAATCGCTTCCAAACCCGAGAGGTGCTGCTGATGACAGTGAATGAAAGTCCCTCCCAACCTGTTAGCGAGAAAACATTGCGACGGGGGCTGCATGCAATGAACATATGGAATCTATCACCTCGCAAGAGACCATTGCTTACACAGGGACGTAAAGACGACAACAGCAAAGTTCACCGGGCTCAAGGAACATGTGACTTTTCTGGACACTCCCCTATACCCGCCCCCCTCCCGCCCCCCGCCCATTACCTATTACATCTTGATTGTCCTTTAAAAATCACTTGACTTGAACTCCATAAAAATCTGTGGGCTATATTGGAACAGCGGATAAGTGCCAGACATCAACATCCCCGCAGTTCGGTGGTACAGCACGGTCAGGTCCTCATCCAGTGCCGTAAAATGGATATGACACACCTGCACAGCACTGTGGACTCGTTTCCAAACCAAACAGGCGGTTATCGAGTACAGAGGCGTAACTACATGGTATTTAATTATGCTTGTAATTATTCTATAGCAGTGTTCTCACCAGATTCGACGGGAAACCAACATAGAAAACGATAATTCAGGTATACAGGGTGGTCCATCTTCGGCGGTAATCCGGCATAATACCGCCCTTCGATTGACCTTTCGGTCCTAATCGAAGCGTTAGGGGTATTGCAGGTGCCGTCATGCCGTCCAGCCGTCATGCCGTCCGGTCGTCATGCCGTCCGGCCGTCATGCCGTCCGGCCGTCATGCCGTCCGGCCGTCATGCCGTCCGGCCGTCATGCCGTCCGGCCGTCATGCCGTCCGGCCGTCATGCCGTCCGGCCGTCATGCCGTCATGCCGTCCAGCCGTCCAGCCGTCCAGCAGCAGCAGCAACAGCAGCAGCAGCGGTCCTGGTCCCGGTCTGCAGCGGCGGTCCAGCCGGCAGCAGCCAGCCAGTCCTCCTGCAGCAGCAGCAGCAGCAGCGGTCCAGCCAGCCAGCCAGCCTGCAACAGCAGCAGCAGCAGCAGCAGCAGCAGCCCCGGCCCCGTCCGCGGCAGCGGCAGCAGCAGCAGCAGCTGCAGCGTTCCTGCCACCCGCCGTCGCCGTCGCCGTCGCCGTCGCCGTTCCTGGTCTTCGTCCGTCTTCGTCCGTCTTCGTCTGTCCCCGGTTTGTGTCCTTTCTTTTTCGTCCTGTGCGTTTTTGTTTCTCCCTGACGTCATGTCCGCCCCCACCCCCACCCCCACCACCACCGCCACCACTACCACCACAGCCATAGTTTATACTTCCCCTTCCGCCGCCACCACCACTATAACATGGTGTGCCCGGTCACACCCCCCTCCTTCCATCCCACCTCTTCTCACTCTCCCTTCACCCTCGCTCTTTGTCGCCCCCTCTCCAGCTTCTTCCTCCCGCTCCTCTCGATCTGATCCTTTCCCCCCACTCCCCCAGCCTGTCACTGCCGCACCAGCCTGGGTGGTGGCCCGTCGGGCCACTGCCCATGCCCAGCTCTCCCCATCGCCTTCGCCATCACCGCCGCCACCGTCGCCGTGGCCTTCGCCTTCGCCTTCACCGTCACCATCTCCGGCGCCGACTGCTGCGTCCACGCCGGGACCTGTCCCTTCCCACCACCTTCCTATAGCTCCCGTCCCTCATATCACCAGCCGCCCTTCTGTCGCCATCAAACGCCCAAGTGGCACCACCACCTCCTCCGCTCCCAAAAAGGCCCCGCCCCATCATCCCTCCCCCTCCAGGGTGCCATGGATGTCTCCCCACCTGGCCCTGCTCCCTCTGCCTCCTCCTCCTCCTCCTCCCCCTCTTTATACAAATACCTCCTCTCCCGTCCCGATCCTTCCCTTCTCGAGGCCCGGAATCTCTCCCTCCTCCTCCGCCAACACTTCCCTGGTGCCCCCATCTCTCTCCTCACTCCCAGACGGGATTCTGTTCTCATCTCCTCCCCCAGCCCAACCCTCCATACTGACATCCTCTCCCGCCTCCTCATCACCCGTTTTGGCCCCAACGCCTCCGTCACCCCTGCTCCTTCTCGATCTCCTACCCGCCAACCCCAACCCCCGTGTCGCCCGCCACCCCTCACCGCCGTGATCACTCGGCTCAGTCCGTCGATCACGGAGGAGGAGATGTTGGCGGAACTCAAGGCGCATCCCACGCTGGAGGTGCGGGCGGTCCGCTGCATTTTCAACTCGGCCGGCCCCACTCGCCTTATGCGGGTTTTCCCCGAGGACGCCCCCTCCATTGACCATCTCCTGAAGGAGGGTGCCCTCCTCTTCAACCAGCGCTACAAGGTCGACCGCTCCCGTTCCCCTCCTCAATCCCTGCGCTGCCAGAGGTGTCTGCGCTATAACGCACACCCAACAGCTGAGTGCCGCGAGGCCCCCACCTGCCCACATTGTAGGCAAGCGCACTTCCTCCAGCAGTGCCCTAACCTTCAATCTCCTCCCTCCTGCAATACCTGCAATCTCCCCCATCCCACTTACTCCCAAAAGTGTAAAGCCCGAACCCCTCCGACCACTCCTGAACTCACTGTCCCTGTCCATCCTCTGGACGCCCCCACCCCTCCTGGCAATTCCCTTCGTCCCCCCCCCCCCCCCCACCGCTGAGGACATCATCAGGTTCCTCACCATCGTCCTCCAGAATGTACATCCCTTTCAGCGCCCCTACTCCCTCCAACAGATCTCCCTCGCCACCCGTTCCATTTTCCAACTCAAGATGTATGCCACCTACTCCAACAACCAGGCCCATTTCACCTTCTCCCGTCTTGACAGCCTCGTCTAACTCCCTGTCATGGCGCGACAGCAACGTATCCTTTTCAACAATATCCTCTCCCTTCCCGCCAACAAGAACCTCTTCCTGCACACCCTTGCCACCCACCGCGTGGATGCCTTCCTCCTCAATGAAACCTTCCTCCAACCCCACCACTCCATCCTCACCTCACCCTATCTCCTCCACCACTCCGGTAATTCCCTCCCAATTGCGCATGGCGGAGTTGCCATTGGTCACCACCGCCAGATCCCCGTTCGGCTCCAACCTCTCCTTCCCGACCCCACCGAACACCTGATCCTTAGTCTCTTCTTCCCCGTCCTTACCATTACCTGCGCCACCATCTATGTCCGCCCCAACGCCCCTGTTCCTTTCGACTTCCTCTCCCACATCGACCGTACCTTCTCCTCCTACGTGATCGCCGCAGATCTCAACATCCATAGTCGTTCTGCTGCCCAGCTACAGCGGTGGCATCAGTTCCTCTCCTCCCTTCAAGGCGACCTCATCCCCATCCCCCAGCACACCCGTCCCGAATCCAACTCCACTCCTGATGTTATCCTCTCCTCTCCCAACCTCCTTGGCTGCGTGATGGTGGATGTCCTGGAGCCTATTGGTAGCGACCATCTCCCTGTCCTCCTCACCATTTCAGACGGTCGTCGCCCCCACACCGACCGTCATAATAACCCTCCCCCCAAGTACGTCCACGACTATTCCCGTGACAACTGGAATGCCTACCAGGATACCCTTTCCACCCAGGTCGATAGCCACCCCTTCACCTACCACCACCCTGATGATGTCACCCATGCCGCCTCATTTCTCCAGCAGACCTTGTCTGAGGCCATGGAGGCCCACGTCCCTACTGTCGCCGTACACCCCCACCGTCCTACCTTACCCCCACAGGCCGTCCTCCACTGTGAATCCCGTCGTCTCTACCGTGCCTTCCTCCGCACGCGTGACCCGGACACACTACGACGCCACCGGCAACTCCAGTGACACATTCGTAATTTGCTCGTGGCTATGAAACGCCGGGACTGGCGACAGACATGCACCTGTTTAAATGCTACCCTACCAATCAACTCGTCCAAGTTCTGGTCGGCCTTCCATTGCCTTACCGGAACTAAACCCTCCCCCTATTATCCTCTTCTCCATGATGATCACTCTTTCCCTGACACCCTTAGTAAGGCCAATCACTTTGCCTCCTACCTCTCCGATGTATTTTCCATCCCCGATGATCCACAGTTCGATTACTTCCTCTTCCCGGATATCCGCGATCGCACTGACACCTCTGTCCCTCCCCTTGCTCCTGGCTTCCAGTACTTGGACAACATTGCACACACGGAACTCAATGCCCCTATCACCACACAGGATCTCATTGTTACACTCCGCACAAAACGCAACACCGCTCCTGGTCACAATCGTGTCACCTACCGTCACCTTCGTGAAGCTCCTGTCTCTTTCCTCTCCACCCTGGCCAGGCTCTACAATGTAGTCCTCTCCACTGGTTACTACCCTGACCTGTGGGAAACCTCCCGTATCCTCATGTTCCTTAAACCTGGCAAACCGCCGTCCGCCGTCTCCTCCTACCATCCCATCAGCCTTACCTCGGTCTTTAGCAAGGTCCTGGAATCTATCCTCACCCGACGCATCCACCAGCATCTCCGCCAGCACCGCCTCATTCCCGTTACCCAGTGTGGCTTTCGGCCGTCCTTCTCCTCTGACGACCTTCTCCTTCACCTCACTCATCTCCTTTCCGAACAGCTTAATTCCCGTCGCTCCGCAATCTTCCTCTCCCTGGACCTCGAACGTGCTTATGACCGCGTATGGCATTCCAGTCTCCTCTTCAAGCTCCAAACCTTCGCCCTTCCCCTTAACTACGTCCGTCTGATCGGCTCCTTTCTCTCCCGCCGTCCTTCCTATGTCACCATCCATAACACAGATTCCTACACCTTTTCCTCTCTGCCGGTGTGCCCCAAGGCTCCGTCCTCTCCCCCCTTCTGTACCTTTTGTACACGGCGGACATGCCGCCACCGTCAGCCCCCGTCCACCTTCTTCAGTTTGCCGATGACACCGCCTTCCTTGCCCTTGCCCCCACCCTACAGCTCTCCCAACACCTTCTCCAATCCCATCTTGACCGGTTCACTGCTTGGTGCAACCAGTGGTTGCTCAAGGTCAATCCCTCCAAAACCCAGGCGATTATTGTAGGCAATACCACCCCTTCCTTCCGCCTCCTTGATTTCTATCTCACCATCTATGGCCGTCCTATCGCCCTCACTCCCACCCTCAAGTACCTTGGCGTCACCCTCGACCACCGGCTCTCCTGGACTCCCCACCTCCGGACAATCCAAGCCAAGGCACGCTCCTGACTCAGTCTCCTCAAGGTCCTCTCCGGCCGTACGTGGGGTCTGAACCCCTCCACCATCGTCCACACCTATAAATCCCTCATCCGCCCTATCCTTTGTTATGCCCATCTGGCTTGGATCTCCGCCCCCCCCCCCTACCTTTTATAAATCCCTCCAAATCCTTGAACGTCATGCTCTCCGCCTCGCCTATCGCATCCGTCTCCCCTCCCCCACGCAGATCCTGTACGATCTCATCCCCTTCCCCCACCTCCTCCTTTTCCTTGAAAGGATACGGATCCTGTACACCTCCCGCAAACTCGATCTTCCTCACCCACTCGTCTCCCCGATCCTCTCCCACCCCCACCCGCTGCCGCGCCTGTATTCGCACGTCCCACCCGGTCTCCATCTCTCCACCCTCCTTACCCTCTCCCAAGGTGGCTTCCGCCAGCTCCCCCTCCCTAATGATGCCCTCCTCCCCTCCATCTACCCCTCCTACCAACTTTGATCCTCCCGCCCTCCTCCTGTGCTTGCTCCTCTGGGCACCCTCCCTCCCTTCTCTCCCTTTTCCCTCCCTCCTCCATTTCTCCCCCCTCCTCCCCCGGGCTTCCCCTCCCCTGTCCCATTCCTCCTGCCCCCATCTCCTCAGCCATTGGCATCCTTTTTCTCCCATCTCCCCCACCTCACCCCTGTTCCCCTCTTGGCATGTCCCCGGACTCGCACACGCTACTTGGACATTCGCGCGCCGGAGATCACCGCCATCAGTGTTTCGTGTGTGCCGTCATGTTTAGTGTTCAGTGTTCACTGTCACACTCCATCGTTCACCAGTGCCATCGCCTTCTTCAGTGTTCGTGCGTCGTGTCAACAGTTCGTCGTGTGGATTGTCATCGAGTGTGAACGGCTTCATGTTTTATTATGTTCATGTGTCTACTGTTTTTTCCCGCCGTTTTTCCAAGTGATGTATCTTCTGTGTTTATATTATTGTACTCTCTTCGGCTGAAGAGCGGCGTATTGTGCTGCTGCCAGCCTACCTGTTCCACAGGTTTTAAAATCACAATAAAAATCAAATGGTTCAAATGGCTCTGAGCACTATGGGACTTAACATCTTAGGTCATCAGTCCCCTAGAACTTAGAACTACTTAAACCTAACTAACCTAAGGACATCACACACATCCATGCCCGAGGCAGGATTCGAACCTGCGACTGTAGCAGCCCCGCGGTTCCGGACTGCAGCGCTAGAACCGCACGGCCACCGCGGCCGGCTTAAAATCACAATAAAGAAAAAAAAAATATACAGGGTGGTCCATTGATCGCGACCGGGCCAAATATCTCACGAAATAAGCGTCAAACGAAAAAACTTCAAAGAACTAAACTTGTCTAGCTTGAAGGGGGAAACCAGATGGCGCTATGTTTGACCCGCTAGATGACACTGCCATGGGTCAAACGAATATCAACTGCGTTTTTTTAAAATAGGAATCCCCATTTTTATTAAATATTCGTGTAGTACGTAAAGAAATATGAATGCTTTAGTTAGACCACTTTTTTCGCTTTGTGATAGATTGCGCTGTAATAGTCACAAACATATGGCTCACAATGTTAGACGAACAATTGGTAACAGGTAGGTTTATTAAATTAAAATACAGTACGTAGGTACGTTTAAACATTTTATTTCGGTTGTTCCCATGTGATACATGTACCTTTGTGAACTTATCATTTCTGAGAAAGCATGCTGGTAAAGTGTAATTACCTGTAAATACCACATTAATTCAATAAATGCTCAAAATGATGTCCATCAACCTCAATGCATTTGGCAATACGTGTAACGACTTTCCTCTCAACAGCGAGTAGTTCGCCTTCTATAATGTTCGCACGTGTATTGACAATGCGCTGATGCATGTTGTCAGGCGTTGTCGGTGGATCACGATAGCAAATATCCTTCAACTTTCCCCACAGAAAGAAATCCGGGTACGTCAGATCCGGTAAACGTGTGCTTCGACGACCAATCCACCTGTCAAGAGTCGGCAGAAGTGGCCGAGCGGTTCTAGGCGCTTCAGTCTGGAGCCGCGAGACCGCTACGCTCACATGCCCCGGGCATGGGTGTGTGTGATGTCCTAAGTTCTAGGGGACTGATGACCTCAGATGTTAAGTCCCATAGTGCTCAGAGCCATTTGAACCAACCACCTGTCATGAAATGTGCTATTCAATACCGCTTCAACCGCAAGCGAGCTATGTGCCGGACATCCATCATGTGGGAACTACATCGCCATTCTGTCATACAGTGAAACATCTTGTAGTAACATCGGTAGAACATTACGTAGGATATCAGCATACATTGCACTTGTTCGATTGCCATCGATGAAATAGGGGCTAATTATCCTTCCTCCCATAATCCGCACCATACATTAACCCGACAAGGTCGCTGATGTTCCACTTGTCGCAACCATCGTGGATTTTCCGTTGCCCAATAGTGCATATTATGCCGGTTTACATTGCCGCTGTTGGTGAATGAAGCTTCGTCGCTAAATACGAGTAGAACGCGTGCAAAAAATCTGTCAACGTCCGGTAATTTCTCTTGTGCCCAGTGGCAGAACTGTACACGACGTTCAAAGTCGTCGCCCACCATGCAATTCCTGGTGCATAGAAATATGGTACGGGTGTAATCGATGTTGATGTAGCATTCTCAACACCGACGTTTTTGAGATTCCCGATTCTCGCGCAATTTGTCTGCTACGGATGTGCCGATTAGCCGCGACAGCATCTAAAACATCTACTATTGCATCATCATTTGTTGCAGGTCGTGGTTGACGTTTCAAATGTGGCTGAACACTTCCTGTTTCCTTAAATAACGAAACTACCCGGTGAACGGTCCGGACACTTGGATGATATCGTTCAGGATACCGAGCAGCAAACATAGCACACGCCCGTTGGGCATTTTGATCACAACAGCCATACTTCAACACGATATCGACCTTTTCTGCAATTGGTAAATGGTCCATTTTAACACGGATAATGTGTCACTAAGCAAATACTGTCCGCATTGGCGGAATGTTACGTGATACCACGTAATTATAGATGTGTGACTGTTACAGTGCCATCTATCACAAAGCCAAAAAAGTGGTCCAACTAAGACATTCATATTTCTTTACGTAATACACGAAAATGTAATAAAAAATGGGGGTTCCTAATTAGAAAAACGCTGTTGATATCCGTTTGACCTATGGCAGCGCCATCTAGGGGGCCAACCATAGCGCCATCTGGTTTCCCGCTTCAAGCTAGACGAGTTTCGCTCTTGGTAGTTTTTTCGTTTAATGCATATTTCTTGAGATATTTGTCCCGGTCACTATCAATGGACCACGCTGTGTATGCCGAATGCTGACGTCAAAAGCGGAAAAAGAAGACAAATAAAGAGTATAGGAGGATACTGAACGGTTCTCGTAAAGGGATAGGAAAATCTAAAAGTTCTGTGGAACTTGAATGCTCTGGTAGGGGGAAGGAGTAGAAGACTATCATGGGAGATTATGGGCTTTGTACTAGGAGTGAGAGAGGTAAGATGTATGATCAAATAACGCAGAGGGGTTAGATAACATTGCGTAGGAATTTCTATAATCGTTAGGGAAAGTGGGAACAAAACGAATACTCACATTCGTGTGTAGAATGTATGGGGCTGGCGATATACCAACTGAGTTTCAAAAAAGTATCGTCCACACATTTCCGAAGATTGCAAGAACCGACAGGTCCGAGAATTATCGCTTAACCACCTTAACAACTCATGCATCCGAGGTGCTGACATTAATAATATAGAGAAGAATGAGAAAAAAAGTTGATGATGGGTTAGATGGCGATCAGTTTGGCTTTAGGAAAGGTAAAGGCATTAGAGAGGCAGTTACGACGTTGCGTTTGATAATGGAAGAAAGACTGAGGAAAAATGAAGACACAGTCACATGATTTGTCGATCTGGAGAAATTGTTCGACACTGTAAAATAATGCAAGACGTTCAAAATTTTGAGTTTTTTTTTTTTTTTTTTTTTTTTGACGTGATCTTAGCAGGTTCGGGCAAGTATCTGATACATTGAACCTCTATCTGCAATACAGTTAAGAATCGACAGTTTCTTTTTTCGATCAGCATACAAAAATATCAAATTTTACAGTTGTGGGCACTTTCATTTTACACCTCCGTTAAAATACATACATGCATATATTTTTAATGAATGGGTTACAGTTCCTAGAGCAACCGTGTGACATCTCAGGTATTTAATCCACTCATTAAACAAGAGAGATGAATGGAAGAAGCTTACTTCCTAGCTCGTAAGGAATCTTCCTTTCGTCAAAACACTGAGGCAGGGTCGGATGAGGCCACCATTCGTATAGCTGGCGTTTTATTAAAAGAAGCCGTTGTCGCCGACAGACGGACCAACCCTGGAAATGCGAGGCAGCCAAAAACTCGTCGAGATCCCTGGAGTGGGTAAGACGAGGTGGGCGACGCGCCGTACTGGATGTTCATTAGACGCCAGCACCGCAACCCATCGGCCTAGGGGAGCGGCCGGCGGTCGGCGGCCTCTATGCACTTCCGCAACAGACGTAATGAAGAGCAGCTAGTAAATTGCACGTCCGCGTCGCCGCACTGCGCTGTGTAAACTTCCAGCGGAGAGAAGAACAGTCATTTCTGGGAGAGCAGCAGTTCCTTTTTTAGTCAGACTTTCTTTATTTCCTCCTTTTTCTCTTCCCGGCGTACAGTGAAATACAGAAACCGGTCCCCGAAGAGGGAATATTTAATATTCCGCAGTTTCGTGCATGTACCAGTTCCCCCCTCCCCCTCCCACCGCCCAGACAGCTGGCGCAGAGCGGTTCCGGTATCTGGTGAAAACGAAATTATGGAGGAACAAAAGGAATGTGCAAGGTGCGTGTGGCGTGTGGAAAAGGGGGGGGGGAGGGGGGAGTGGAAGGCAGACGAGCGATGGAGCGGCGGATTCGCTCTGACGGATGTGCTAAAGGCAGCCGTGTCTTCCGACGCGACAGCCTTCCATAAGAATGACGTGTCAATTTTCAGTTTCCTCGAGCTTGAGAAAATTTCCCACCTCAGTCCGCAGCAGTGTGCAGTGTGGAGTGAAGCGTTCGCGTTTCAATGTCATAAACGGAATACGTGGAAACAGTTCCTCTTGCAAGGACATTTTCTGTCAGTACTTGGCCGGCAGCTGCTTAGTTTCGAATCACGAATTATAACGATGAGACAGAACATTATGACCATCTGCTTAATAGGTCGTTGCTCCACGTCTGAAAAAAAAAATTACGGCAACGATTCTTCGTCTCACGGATTCCGGAAATATCTGTGGATCAATAGTACGCCTAACAGCGTCCCGACGTGCTCCTTCGGGTTGAGCTCAACTGAATTTGGCGGCCAATACATCTGCATTTGAGTTTCACGCTCCTCAACGCCCTACCGCATGATTCTGTCCTCCTGACGTGAACAGTTATCCTGCTGGCAGATGGCATTACAGTCGGGCAAGTCACCAAGGGACGTCCTCAAGCATGAAATGATACCTTTGATTACGAACACAGGTCCAACAAAAGGCTACTTCGTCGTCCTCAATAACATAAAACTATCACCACGTGTACCACAACAGACTCCCGCCAATTTTATTAGCCTTGCTTCATATTACGGTTTCTAATGACACAAGGCTACAAGAAAAACAGCTTAACATTTTGATGGCAACTAACACGAAATCAAGCTCATATTATAACTTTTACACACTGCTTGTAACTCACGAAAAGAAAAAAACTTACACCAATTTCGTAGAAACTAGGTAACAACTGTACAAGTTAAAATACAGAGTCAGAAAACTTACTCTCTTTCGCAAATTTTGACGTAATCCAATTACAGAAGAATGAACTTGCAATTATCACATAAATTATTAAAACTTGTTATAGCGAAGTTCGCTGCAGTGAACATGTTTTAGGTAGATCAACACTAATTACAAAACTTCATGTACTGAACGCTTTCAAATTCAAAGATCCAATACACAGAATGCTTTTTCAAGCAGTACCTGCCTATAGGAGCTCATGCATCTCGTTAGAAACAGTAGTAGCTGCAAGAAAACAGTAGTGTCAGCTTAGAATTAAATACCGACGTTCTGTAACTAACCCTAAGTAACACTTACCGCGGCAACGGTCTTGCCGCAGTGGGTCCACCAGTTCCCGTCAGATCATCGAAGATAAGCGCTGTCGGGCGTGGCTGATGCATGTATGGGTGACCAGTGGGGCCGCTATGCGTTTTTGCCATTTTTCGGAGTGCAATCAGGCTCATGTTGCCAACTGAGGAGCTACTCGACCGAACAGTAGCGGCTCCGTTCAAAGTAAACCATCATAGCGACCGGGAGAGTGGACTGCTGACTACACGACCCTCCTATCCGCATCCGCATCTAAGGATGACACGGAGGTCGGATGGTCCCGATGGGCCACTTGTGGCCTGAAGATGGAGTGCTTTTTAATAATTACCACTGACATGCTTACAGCGTGGCACATTAAAGCACTGACTAGCTTACAGCACGATGAATTAAAACCTAGACTTCTTAAGAGCCTGACTCCAAACAACAGCACAGAGGTACAAGCCCCGCTGTCAGATGGTAGCTCCCTGGGTTTATAACGAAACATCAGTCATCAAGGCGGCCTTTATAATCCGTCAACAAAAAAGAACAATTGGGTAGAAATACCAAAAGAAAGACTTCTTAGCACAAGTAAGCAACACATCTAAAACATAAGTAAGGGCATTTACAGAACTATTACTTGCAATAGCCGTTAATTTGAATGTTAACTGAACACAACCAACTTGAGGTCACAGCAATGTTCAGACATTGACATGAGAATAAACATAATTCAGCTTTCACTTATAACCAGAGCCCGGGAACCGGATAAGTGGTTTAAAAATTCTCGCTGCTTTCTGGAGAACTCATTAAAAGAAAACCATTGGAACTTGGCTTAGCTCTCTAGATCAGCTAGAATTAGGATACCAGAGTAAGAATAACTGACAGTTCTCGCACAGTAGTCTGCCACTATGCCATCAATTCATTGCAGATTTCATAAGAGTTCGCGGCACAGAATTCCAAAATAGTACACAGTCTCTGGATCTGCTCTTCATAATGCTAATAGAGCCCTCCGTGATGCACGTGCCTCTTGCAATGGCAAACCAGACCACCCTATAACACAAGTAACAACACCTGATACACGCAACACCAACTGTCCCGGCGTCTGTCGTCAAAGTCAACGTCATTCACGGCACCTCGCTGTGAGCCACCACACAACCCAAGGCGCTACTCTCGATGAGTACCCCACAGTAATGCGCAAGATCCCAAACATCCTGTCCTTCGCTGCACAAGAAACCCTCTGGCACAAAACTTCCAGAAAACAATCGAATTACCGAAGAAGTTAAAAGATGCAGCCAAACCAACGCAAAAGAATTTCATAAAACAAACCCGGATAATGGAATCGGGTAATTGCGTAAGTGACGAATGAAGAAATCATTCCATAGCAATTCGGATGTGCACGAACGGTCAGTTGCGAGCCCGGAGTTAATTAGAGGAAAATTAAATACTTAAGAAAATCAGAACAGTTTTAGCAACGGTGAAAAGTGGATGAGCATCAGAACGCCAGACTGGAAGAGTATGGAGACAGATAACGCATTACTTACGTAATGAGAGCAAAAGAACTAAGAGCTTTGTAGAACGTGGTTGATTCGCTATTGCACCAATAACTGAACGAGTTTTCGAGAACTAATCATACATTTCGCCACAGAAGAGGATTTCGCAAGAGATTAATTTTGAAAAAAAGAAGATATACAAGAACAAGGAATTTCTAAATAGAAAATTTTTCGTAAAATCTAATCAGAAGACGTGAATGGATGGATGGAGATATTTGTATGGGCGCACGACGACAAAGTCTTTAGTGCCCGTGCAAAAACAGAATGAGATGAGTGCCTGTAAAATACCCAGAACAGGAAGATAAAACAGCACACGTAACATAAGTTTGAAAACTATGTGCGTGACTGTGTTACGAGTGGACACTGACGTCCATTTTTCCTAAGTGATAGCTATTTAGGAAGTTAAACATCTGTGTGAGGGCCAAAGCCGACAATATTTTGAGAGAAAATTAATAAACAGACGACCTGTCAGGCGAAACACGTAGATAGCGATCACTGATTTTTAAATTTAAAATCATTTCTACGTTTACCAATGTGACATAATCCAGTGCCAAATCCAGTTCAGAAATAATTCAAAAATTTTCTTGCAGTTCGAAAATTAATTTTCCGATTTGAAAGATAACAGTCGCCGTCTTGCTCTGGTCCAGCCACGTTTAAACCAGAAGCAACGCGAAGGTGTTAAACAGAATTCATCACTGTCAACATGACTCAAGATATGACATCAGAATCGTCCAGTGATTCCTACACCACCACGAGCTCTGTTTCTCAACGTGTGAAAAAAGTATTTAAAAAAAATGTTGAATATGTTTAAGAATAGTATTACACATTTCTTAAGAAAAGTGTTTAACACAATTTCACTGTGTGTTATTAAACCTGCAGCATAGAACTCTGTCGCAGTTCGAATTTGCAACCATACTGTGTAGCTCGAAGTGTGTCGTTTGAATTTTTGAAATAATTATACGAAATAAGTTCGAGTGTAAGGGGTTTTCTGATAACGTTTGAATTTTTGAAATAAGTATATGAAACAAGTTCTGATACCGGGAGAAGTATGAAGCATCCGAAATTTGGCTAAACGAGATTAAAGTTTGTTTATAATGTTTTGGCATGTAACAAAAATACAGTGTTAACATTGCAGTCACCTTGAACCTCACCCTTTATTGGGAAGTGCTTTGTCATTCATTGCCTCGGGAATCATTTTACAATACGGTAACATACCTCTTGTTTATCTTTGCAGTTTCAAACTCAAGCGATATTTCAGTACTCAGAATTCTGTTATCATTTGCGGTCCGAATATCTTACGAAACACCGAACAGCAAGTTCAGGCACTACTGCATATCTGTTCCTCACTTGCACTTTGCGTGACACTAATCAATCATAATTGATAAACTTGAACACCGTGACTTTCAAACCCTGCTGTTCTATTCACTTTTATTATACAAATGTACTGTTAACGTCAAATGACGTTACATAATAAAATGCGGAAAAAACATCTACTCACGAATTTTTCGTACAGTAGTGAAGCATCGACATTGTCGTTATATTATAGTAAGTTGTTAGTGATCATAGCAATAATAATAATAATAATAGTAATAAATAATAATAATATACAGAATATGACTAAAGAAAATTTATTATTTTAATATTCATCCAGGGTACATTAGGAACAACAGACGTTTCCACCACAACACCTCTCCTGCTGCCCATATCACTTTCTTTCCTTCTTACTCACTGCTGTTTGGACACAAGTAGGTGAGGTGTATTTTGTATAAATGTTTATTAAACTTTCCACATAATATATCTGTTTTACTGTCATTGCCTGAAGGACTGGAATAGCATGCACCTTTAGTAGAGTTTCTTGTTGTTACTGATTTACGCACACTTGCCACTCCTTCAGGGTCTTGGATCCTCCTGATAAATCTAAAACAATCTTCTGTTCTTTGAGAATGCTTCCTTGATGCAATGTGCTCTGCAACCAGTGACTTTCCAAGATCTTTCAAAAATACTCACCTTCTAGTCAGTTTTCTTGCATTCCAGTTATTATCAATCGATAATGTCAGACGAAGTCCACAAGATGTATGCTTAATAAGCAGCAGCATCAAGAATATTGTAGAAAACTATCATGGCTCATCTATTGGTTTTTCGTTTGCACCTGTTAGCTGATCGAGTGTGTCCGTGGTCCCTTTGGTTGAATTATAATCTAAAATCATTGTTGGCTTCTTATCAGGCCATTCTTATTTCTCTTAGGAATATAATTGGCCTCCGTAGTGTCATTTGTGAAGTATAATGAAGAGCTTTTAATATCCTTGTTGGTCATAGTTCGTGGAAGCTATGGCTTACTTTTACGTATGGTCCCTAACATTGTCAATTTCTTTTTCAGGAGCAGCTGTACTTAATATTGTATGACGCAAAAAATTATCACATTTTACATTCTGACCTCTCAAATCAGAGGTAAGATCAGCAGCTACTCTCACTCCACGATTTTTTCTGGTGCCGCTCTCCTTTCCTTTCCTCTATACATTTTGGCTTTCAGTACATATGAAGGTTTGCTGTCACACAGAAATCAGGCCTGATACCTTATTTTGCTGATTTGCTTAGGACGTACTGCTTGAATGGACAAGAGCCTCTAAATGCTACCAGCTTCTAGTTGACGGTCACATTTTCCCCTGAAATATACAGTTTAGGAAGTATTTATAACCACTTCTCCCAGATACTGCGAACAGCGGCGAATTTATCAATACGTCGTCTTCCCTCTCTTGTGGATTATTTATCAAATCGCAAGATCCGCGATGTTTTACAGAATGTTTCTAGGGACGTGGTTGCTCGAAATATGTTCTGCCCAGTATCCATGTTCCACAAACTTTTTGTAGATTCCCCAAGTGAGCGATATACACCTGCAAGGAATAGGAGTCCTAAGCATGGATGAAAAGGAGAATCATCAATTTTTGTTCATTGTTTATCATAATCTCGTTGCTCCTCAACATTTGACATCTCTGTTCTTTCATTCTGAAGTGCTGTAGAAAATAATACATGAAATTTTTACATCACTTACTCTGTTGCTTGCATACCTGGTATCTCTTAGGGTACTTCTGATGACATTCGAAGCACCCCGTTGTGATGGTGGTTACAACTGCAACTCCATGTTCTCCTTTTTAGAAACAGAACTCGGGACACTACTTTGAACAGGCTGTGGCCCTGTCGTCAGTGTCATCAGAACACTCGTTTCGGATGCATTACGGACATGAGCTTCGAACTCGGAAAGTTACCCTTCATATATTGAGCTATTTACTAATTCTTCCGACTCAGGGTCAATAAATTTTGTAATCGCCATGATGGTACAATTCAGACTGATCAGAAACGACAGAGAACACAAATTGAGCAGAAACAATCGATAATTCGAACAGTTGACCAGTCATAATGACAAGTCCATTGCTGTAAACGCAGTTCCTTTGTTGATTTGTTGAATGTTGAGAGTAAGTATGAACAATGAAAATCATTACTACTGTAAAACATGAAACGACCAGAAAGTATTTGACTAGTAATCATACTACCATCGGGTCACTTTGACCCGAACATTACGTATGTAACTCTTAAGGTTTATGACCAGATGGCTTAAAGTATTTTAAAACTTTTTTCACCTCATAATGTCCTTTCATTTTCAGACAATGTCACCAAATTGCATAAAGTTATTTTGATATTTAAACAATAAAAAATGAAATTTATAACTACGTCGGGTCATTTCAGAACAGCAGGGTTAATATCAAATAGTTAATCTTCAAAATAATAAAAATTACAATTGTCCTTTTGGTACAGCGTTTTGAAATAAATTTTGTGTGGGAAGGATTATTGATGACAAGCTTGTACTGTGACGTAAGACGTGATAGGTGTTTGCGACAGTACACAGAATACTTGCAATTAGTGCATTATACACAGTGAGGTAAGATTGTTGTACCTGGACGTCATAGTCATAGCATAATGTACTGTTGCTTACGTCACGGTTTCCAGACTTCATCAGATCTTTTAAAACCATCTTAGCTCTGCCAATTCTGCAGTGTAATTGTAGTTAGACACAGCTGGAACCGTCTTATACCGACCTGTACACTTAACTCTGTGCACGTCACGAGCAGCCGTTTGCTTGGATTAAGGTATATCCAGACACGAACGTCGAACTGGTGTAACAGGAAAGTTGATTCACAGGCGACATGTTTCTACTGATCCACGGCACAATCGACCCTGTTCTGTTGTAACTGACGATGTCGTTGTTCAAGAAGAGACACGTAGAGGTAGCCTGCTGCAGAGCCCTATATTCAGTAACATATGCTGCAAAACGTGACTGCATAATCATTCTGTTACCAGACCTACAGAGTAGGGAAGATTCCGAGGTCTACGTTCTGATAAGAATGTGGACCTCCAACATCTTGTCGCCTACACGTAGTTTCACCGTAGTTCAACCTGTTTCACCGATGCTCAGGACGTTAAAACGCTAATAGTCGATTAGCTTCGCCGAGGCGGCAGTTCCCAGGTTGGAGGCCTGAGAGCTCGCCACTGTGTTCTTCAAACTACTCCATCATACTCCTAGCCATGTGCATTGCGCGTCATCTTGTTGAAAAACGCCGCTGCCGTCGGTGAACACTATCACCAAGAAGAGATTTACGTCTTCTGAAATAAGTATTTCGACACCCCTTGGCCGTCATGTAGCCTTGGCCGAGCTCCACTGGAACCATGGATTCCCACCTGAATATTCCCAAGAGCATAATGGAGCCACTCACATCCTGTTTCCGTCTCCACAGGACGATCGATTCGCCATCTCCCATCGGCATGACGAAGAGGATATCGGAATTCATCGGACCACGCAAAGCTCCACGGCAGCTCTAACGTCTAGTGCCAATGGTCACGTGTCCATTTCAGTTATAGTTGTCGATGACGACATGTTAACATTGTCATGCACTTTTACTCAGCTCAGCATTACAGTCTGATGTTATTTCCGCCACAATTCGCCGTCAGTCTGCCCAGCCTACGACGTCCGACATCTGTAAAGGGGGATGGCTGTCCAACAACATGATTGGTGTGTGTGTGTGTGTGTGTGTGTGTGTGTGTGTGTGTGTCTGTGTCTGTTTTTTGTGTGTTTCAGTGAGTGCTTGGATTTGACGGGATCTCTACGGCGAGATTACCAGCGCCCTTATACCCACTAAAACAAACGAATGTGGAGGTACTGTCTAAAATTGCTGCACACTCATGCATTAGAAATGACCTCCCAGTCACTCTATATCACATGCGCTAAAACAACTTAGAAAGAGGGACATTAAAAAGTAAGGAAATTAAAACACAAGTAGAGTGACGAAAGGGATAAAAGAAAAGCACAAGGAAATGTTAGTGGCTGTCCACTTACAAAAGGAAAATTTTCGTCAGGGAGTCAGCCTGTTAACACGTTTCAACCACCTCCCTAAAATCTTTGGAAAAACTTGTAACAACTGACAAAACTTTTAACATCGACACATGGGTTTGAACGTTACTTAAAACAGAGGGCAGTTCCGGCGGCACGTCTGCCATGGCCCGCTATTCGGAAGATTAAACACAGTCCAGTAATATGTGGCGCACAGTGATCAGTACGCCACAAGTACCACACATTGCAGGGTCCTCTCACCATAGCAAGCAGCCCGTCGACGTGGCTGGGTGGAGGAACGCCAAGGTCGCGTAATGGGCTTTACTAGACGGAGCTTATTGTCTGTCACTTCCAGTCACTCGTCTTCCCCTCAACACATGACTTTGCGTATCAGCAGCGAAGCGATAGCATGCAGGTGGAGAGCACACTGCAATGATTATCACGATATGCCTCCTTCGATGCTAGATCCGTCCTCTAGTTCCCTGTATTACCCATGTGCCCTTGTATCCACCAGGAAGAAACCTCCTCCCCCAGTTGATGTAGATGGAGAAAGGCGTCCTGGATATTCTAGAGTATGTGCTGGGTACAAACGTTGAAGAGATGAAGGGCACTCAGAGAAGTGGAACAAACAAGTAATTTGGCTCTAGAAGAACGTCTCATCTGCACGCTCGCAGGATCGCATTTAATTCTGCGTCGAATACAGTAAATTCTCGAGGCAATTGGATCCTGAGGTTACTATTCGGGAAAATGGCAGAGCAAAACAACGCAGCCACCCTATTTAGACCTATACGTGAAGACAGCCTCATGCTTGTAGTGCACATATAAAATGACGGAAAATATCACATTAAAAACAGAAAGACCAGTACAATCTCTGCTATACTGAACTATAAAATGACGCTGGGCCTCTGCGGTAACCAGGGAGGCAAACAATTAAATCCCAGGTTTTGCGGTTGTAGTTCGTCCACTCCAAGTGACTCCAGCACATGCCGCACGCAGATCACAAATGGCCTCGTTGCTCGTTGACAATGGGAAGAAAGGCGTTCCAGAGGGCGACGAGCAACAATACGATATGCAGGTGAATTCGGAGTTAAGAGGAATTTAGATGCCGTCGAACTGTAAGTGGTGGTTCACCACCCTCTTCAAAGAGGCTGGGTATGGGGCTGGTCCTGTAAGCACCCGTAGCCAGCCTTATCCCCTCATGGTGGACTTTCAAATAAGAAGGCTTCGTCGATCCATTAACTGTGCACCCGTGCCCTACACACGAACGCACAAAATCCCTATAAAACTGGAGCAGACGCGCCTTGACCACTCCCAGAGACCTATAGCAAAGGCACCTCATGATGTTCAGTGCCTTCAGAGTTCTCATTTTCAAATCTCTCAGGTGTAGCAACCATGACAATCTGAAGTAAAAAATGAGGCTCAAGGATCTCACGGAGTCTCTAAAATGTATTGTGACCCTCAAATGGATGTCAGGTAAATTAAAAATACGACGGGGAGCAATAAAATGAACAAATGCGCACATACACGCACACACACACACACACACACACACACACACAACGCTTATCAGCAGTCAAATGAAAACCTGTCTCTGCAGCCCACTCCTTTAACCTCCGCACTGTAAGGTGTATCTGACGGGTCGCTGTTGCAACATTGGAGGACGAACAGAAAACAGCAAAAGCGTTCACAAATAAGTAGCACTGTACAGGACTTCTTACCGTAGATGTGATACTGTTTGCAGCAATGGCAAAGAGGGAAACACTTAAAACACTGCCCTGAATGACAGCAATCTATTGCTCGAAACGATCTCACAGCGTATCACCAAGTCGGTTCCTAAAAACCCACTGGGACAGGAAACACCGTACGAAGAAACGGAGGTGACCAAGAGAGCGGTATTGATGCAGTTCGAGAATACTGTGCCTCCAAGAAGTACCGTATGGCTTACTGACATCGAAGAATATGCTGATACAATGATGTTTACGGACTCAGTTCCACACTGTCGCTTGCTCCAAAAAGTGTGAGCTTACGGTCTATCCGATGACATATGAGGTTGGATAGAAAGTTTTCTAACAGACAGGATGGGGAGACTTCGACAGAAACAAGCGTAACATGAGGTGTGCCCTAGGGCAGCGTAATAGTTCCGCTGCTTTTTACAATGTACATAAACGAACTGGTCGATGGTATTGACAGAGGCATTAGACTGTTTGCCGATGATGCTGTAGTCTACAGGAGTACACAGGATTCTACCAATAAACCTCAATCTAGAGTTCGCATTACCCGTTACATGTGTAATTTGATCGTTAAAAAATGGCTCTGAGCACTATGCGACTTAACTTCTGAGGTCATCAGTCGCCTAAAACTTAGAACGAATTAAACCTAACTAACCTAAAGACATCACACACATCCATGCCCGAGGCAGGATTCGAACCTGCGACCGGAGCGAATCTGATCGTTCCAAATGGTTCAACTGTCTCTAAGCACTATGGGGCTTAACAGCTGAGGTCATCAGACCCCTTTACTTAGAACTAATTAAACCTAACTAACCTTAGGACATCACACACATCCATGCCCGAGGCAGGATTCGAACCTGTGACCGCAGCAGCAGCGCGGTTCCGGACGGAAGTGCCTAGAACCGCTCGGCCACAGCGGCCAGCCGATAGTTCCCTTTGAGATCATTTCAAATAGTCACACCCACATACCAGAACGACAGTGGTGAGTAAAGCAGTGAGGATTTGCAGGTAATAAATGAGTGGTGTAATGACTGGCAGTTATCTCTCAATATTAGTAAGTGTAACCCACTGCGTATAACAAAGCGAAAATCCCCATTAATGTACGAATACAAACTAAATGCCCAGTCTTTGGAAGCGGTTACGTCCGTCAGGTATCTGGGTGTGATTATTCGAAATGATCTTCAATGGAACACTCAGATTACACAAGTAAAGATTAAGGCGAACTCTAGATTGCGCTTAGCGGTACAATCCTGAAGCGATGCAATCCTTCAACAAAGGAAATTGGTTACAATACTTTAGTTCGTCCAGTCTTATAGTATTGTTCGTCTGTATGGGACCCTTACCACTTGGTACTGATTCAACAGTATGAGAAGATCCAAAGAAGAGCGGCAAGCTTTGTGACTGGTACATTTAACCATCACGATAGTGTTACAAACGTAATAGAAAGTTTGAAGTGGGACACACTTGCAGATACACAACGCGCTAAACGGAAGAGGCTGCTCACTAAAGTCCTAAATCCGATCTTCGCCGAGGATGTAGAGCATACATTATTACCACCAACTTTCATATCGTGCCATAATCACTATTCAAAGATAAGGGAAATTAGATCCCGTACTGAGGCGTTCAGACAGTCGTTTTTCCCTCGTTCGATGCGAGACTGGAACAGAGGAGGGGGGGGGGGGGGCGGGGGGAATATGACTTTGGCGCGTATAGTGCCCTGCGCCACACACCGCTTGGTGGCATGCTCAGTATATATGTAAATGTAGATGTTTCGCCACGCTTTGAACACACTCACCGCAGCACTTTTCGGACTCCCGGCTAGTCGTACAGTTTCAGAATTTCTCTTGCCAAGCCTCTGGGTCATCACAATCTGCTTACGGCCAAACTCTGGCAGATTGCGCGCCTGTCCCGCTGTACACGCGGATAGCACGCTCACTGAAACTATGAGGATTGCCCTGAAAGTAATGCACCGCATTTTTTCAACAATTCTTTATTGAACATAATGAGAATTACACATACGAAAGAATGGTGTTTTATCTACACACCCTATTTTTCCACGTAATCTCCATCCCGTTCTATGGCATTCCTCCAGCGCGAAACAAGGACGTGTATGCCCTGTCGGTACCAATCCGTGTCCAGGTGGCGGAGCCAGTACTTCACTGTGTGAATCACCACCTCATCGTCCTCAAAATGCCTTCCACGAATGGGATTCTTCAATGACCCAAACAAGTGGAAGTCCGAGAGGTAGCTCAGGTATGAGAGCAGTGGATGGTTTCCTCGACCGCTGCAAATCGTGGAGCTCCGCCGAACCGCCTTTTGATGACCTACCCTCCGTACCCAGCGAATAAATATATTTCTGCCGGCCACAGATGCTCCATAGACTATGCACAGGCGTTTGTGAATATTCTCCACAGATCCTTTATCTGCACTAAGAAATACAATGCCGGCACGTTGCTTGTAACGAACATCTCCACAGACGCCATTTTGAAACTGACCTGCAGTTACGCTGTCTGTCGGAAGTAACGGAAAGTTGGCGCTCTCTCACCAGACTTGAAACAATACAAACGTAACGATTCACATTCGTAGCATTGAAACTTCCTGGCTGATTAAAACTGTGTGCCCGACCGAGACTCGAACCCTTTGCCTTTCGCGGGCAAGTGCTCTACCAACTGAGCTACCGAAGCACGACTCACGCCCGGTACTCACAGCTATAATTCTGCCAGTACCTCGTCTCTTACCTTCCAAACTTTACAGAAGCTCTCCTGCGAACCTTGCAGAACTAGCACTCCTGAAAGAAAGGATATTGCACATCCCCCAGGCTGTGCTAGTTCTGCAAGGTTCGCAGGAGAGCTTCTGTAAAGTTTGGAAGGTAGGAGACGAGATACTGGCAGATGTAAAGCTGTGAGTACCGGGCCTGAGGCATGCTTCGGTAGCTCAGTTGGTAGAGCACTTGCCCGTGAAAGGCAAAGGTCCCGAGTTCGAGTCTCGGTCGGGCACACAGTTTTAATCTGCCAGGAAGTTTCATATCAGCGCACACTCCGCTGCAGAGTGAAAATCTCATTCTGGATTCGTACCATTGTTTTCGGCTGAGGAAAGAATGCGGTACATAAATTTCTGGGCAACCCTCTTACACGTACCGTGCGTGTGTCTGACAAGCAGTCATTCGTTGCCAGTTATCGCTGCTATCACCTGGACTGGTTTATATCGATAGTAGGTCGGTGACTATAACGATGAGGATGATCAGTGTACACTTTCCTTACCGTGTCAAACTCCCACAACATAACCAGTTGGAATTTTAAAGTGGGCTTTGGAAATAATTTTTGACTAATCTGTTTGTTTACTAAAGTCCAATATTAAACCACAAGCCTCTCTTGTAATTCTTCATTAATATGAGAATATGTGATAGTGTTGACGGTATACTAGCGAAACCGTCAATGCTTCGTAAATGCTAAATATGTATGGGAATTTCGTATACACCCTAAATTCTCTGACCATCTTCTCATCTCCTCTCTCCCTCCACACATATTCTCTTCTTCCTCATATTTCTCGTTACTTAACTACCTCCTGCCTCCGACCCCCATCTGTCCATCTCCTCCTCCTCCCTCTCAATGACCATTTCCGTCTGAATGTTCAGCAGAGCATGGTGCAAAAATTTGAAATGTATCCATCAAGATCTTTTCGAGATTTATGGGAACGACGTTATCCCACTTATGTA
Organism: Schistocerca nitens; assembly: GCF_023898315.1. NCBI lineage: Eukaryota > Metazoa > Arthropoda > Insecta > Orthoptera > Acrididae > Schistocerca > Schistocerca nitens. Next base: position 871,937,901 of record NC_064614.1, read on the forward strand.
TTACATATACAGGGTGAGTCACCTAACACTACCGCTGGATATATTTCGTAAACCACATCAAATACTGACGAATCGATTCCACAGACCGAACGTGAGGAGAGGGGCTAGTGTAACTGGTTAATACAAACCATAAAAAAATGCACGGAAGTATGTCTTTTAACACAAACCTACGTTTTTTAAATGGAATCCCGTTAGATTTGTTAGCACATCTGAACATATAAACAAATACGTAATCAGTGCCGTTTGTTGCATTGTAAAATGTTAATTACATCCGGAGATATTAAAACCTAAAGTTTACGCTTGAGTACCACTCCTCCGCTGTTCGATCGTGTGCATCGGAGAGCACCGAATTACGTGGGGATCCAAAGGGAACGGTGATGGACCTTAGGTACAGAAGAGACTGGAACAGCACATTACGTCCACATGCTAACACCTTTTTACTGGTCTTTTTCACTGACGCACATGTACATTACCATCAGGGGTGTGGTACACACACACACGTGGTTTCCGTTTTCAATTACGGAGTGGAATACAGTGTGTCCCGACATGTCAGGCCAATAGATGTTCAATGTGGTGGCCATCATTTGCTGCACACAGTTACAATCTCTGGCGTAATGAAAGTCGTACACGCCGCAGTACATCTGGTGTAATGTCGCCGCAGTTTGCCACAATACGTTGTTTCATATCCTCTGGGTTTGTAGGCACATCACGGTACACATTCTCCTTTAACGTACCCCACAGAAATAAGTCCAGAGGTGTAAGATCAGGAGTACGGGCTGGCCAATTTATGCGTCCTCCACGTCCTATGAAACGCCCGTCGAACGTCCTGTCAAGGGTCAGCCTAGTGTTAATTGCGGAATGTGCAGGTGCACCATCATGCTGATACCACATACGTCGACGCGTTTCCAGTGGGACATTTTCGAACAACGTTGGCAGATCATTCTGTAGGAACGCGATGTATGTCGCAGCTGTTTGGGCCCCTGCAGTGAAGTGTTTGTTACAACACGCAACTGAACATCGGAGGTTTCAAGCGTCAACTTTAGGTTACAATATCTCCGGATGTAATTAACATTTTACAATGCAACAAACGGCACTTATTACGTGTTTGTTTATATGTTCAGATGTGCTAACAAAGCTAACGTGGTTCCATTTAAAAAAACGTAGGTTTGTGTTAAAAAACATACTTCCGTGCATTTTTGTATGGTTTGTATTAAACAATTACACTAGCCCCTCTCTTCACGTTCGGTCTGTGGAATCGGTTAGTCAGTATTTGATGTGGTTTACGAAATATATCCAGCGGTAACGTTAGGTGACTCACCCTGTATAATTAATTATATATTACGTAAATATATAGCCTATGTGCGTCGGAATGTTCATTAGAGTATCGTGTAAAACTTGCAAGTACAAAGGTCAATAACTTTTTGAGATTTGTTATAGTAAAACGTCCCAATTTATATATTACATTTTTATATTACATATACTACAAATACACATATTCCATCTTCCTACGTCCTTAGAAATGCTGGAGTGTCACGTGAAAATGTGAACTAATCGGTCAAGAACTTTACGACATTGTCGTAAATACGCTTCCCCTTTATTTATTACATATATATATTACAAAAATAAATAGTCTGTGATCGCCCAAACGTTATTAGAGTGTCGTGTAAAAATAGGCAGCAAATCGGTCAGGAAATTCGCGAGATTTTTTGTAACAACGTTTCCCATTTATAAATTAAATATGTATTTATATGTTAAATATATAAACTGTGAAGCTGATTTTATTGTAATGAAAATATGTCAAGAACTGTCAAATAAAAGGAATTTTTTATATTTTCTTTTGCGTATTAAAAATAGTATTGCCATCAACAATTACGAAAATTAAAATAAAGTCAAGCAAATCGGACGAGCCTTCCCTACGAGGTGACTTTTCACAACCGATTTTAATTTCCGACGATTCCAGTGGATTTTCAAAAATTTTTGACACACAAAAATTTTCCCTGACAATTACGAACATAACAAAGAACCGTTTTTGTTCTAAACTGATGATTTTTCAGACACCCGGCAATCGGCGTTATTTTCCGACTTTTCCGTTGGATTGTTCAAAAATTTTCTTTCACGCCAAACATCGTGCTGATAAAAGACGAAGTAAGGAAAACTTAGTCAAACTAGTCAAACCGTTATCATGGATGATTTTTCGTACGTGCGCAACATATTTTTTAGATAGGTAAATAAATATGTGTCGTGTGACTAGGGCCTCCCGTCGAATAGACCGTTCGCTGGGTGCTAGTCTCTCGATTTGACGCCACTTCGGCTACTTGCGCGTCGATGGGACTGAAATGATGATGATTAGGACTACACAACACCCAGTCCCTGAGCGGAGAAAATCTCGGACCCAGGCGGGAATCTAACGCGGGCCCTTAGGATTGATATTCTGTCTCTCTGTCCACTCAGCTACCGGGGGCAGACCATATAGATGATTTACAATAATATATATTTCAAAAGGTTCGGTACAGCTTTAAGGTATTTTAGCATCCTATTTAATCTATACACTCTATGTTTTACTTTTGCGTCACATTACCTCACAAAGTTTTCATGTCATTCGGTCAAATTCAGCACGTGCGGCTTTGGTGGCACTACATCCGGTCTGTTTCAGCTGTATCCACTCTCGACGCGACATAGCTGTGGCAATGGCAGCAACGATTCGGCTCTTTAAGTCGTTCATGTAATTAAGAGCCGTTAGAAGACTCTGTCCTTGGCATAACCACGTAGAAAGAAGTCCTTCCTCGTAATGATAAGCGACCTTGCTGGTCACGGAATTGGATCACCTCTGACAATCCAGCGATCTGGAAACACCTCGTCTAGGACGTCTCGCACAGACTGAGCCCAATGTAGCGGTGCAGCAGCTTGTTGGAAAACGACTCTGTCTTGACGGTCAGCCAGTTGTGATAACGTAACAGCTCCAGCATGTCAAGATAATTTTTAGTATGTACTGTAATTTCTGTGGAAAAAAGTGGCCCCGCAATGTGAGCAAACACATAGAACTCCCACACATTTTCTGTCTCCTTGTCACGTGCCTCTTCCGTCGAAGTACGCGGATTTGTTGTGTCCCAGATACGAACATTCTGTATGTTTACCTTATGACACAGACGTAATGTTGCTTCGTCAGATAATCCTGTGTTGCTTAGAATATTTTCATCCTCCTCTAGACGATGAAGAGCGCCTACAGCGAAATGACTACAATATGGCCTGTCGCCTGATTTCAATGCGGACAACAAAGCGATGAAATCCCAATTTGATCCTGTGTCAGCCTCACCAGTTTCAAGTCGCCCAATACGATGCTTCACATCAACGCAGCCGGTGTGCATCAGATTTCTGCACCAGCATATTGCCATCCGTCAGACTGTGTGTTTCATGTACTGTGTTTGCCAGTTCCTTCGAACCTGCATGTCCAATTTGGCATGAATAAATCGTTCGAACACTGAGGCTTTACTTGAGCCGTTGCCATTACGCGCCAGTTACGATAACATAGAACACACACATTCAGAACTTTGTGAATTTCACACACAAACAATACATGGCGTGAATTTCTTGATGAGTTTGTATAGTATAACATACAAACACTTATTCCGATCAGTGTCTTCCTCTACAATCTGTAGCTGGCTGTAGCAACATGGAATTATTCCCTGATGTCTTAACGGGTGTTCTGTCATCTTGTCCCTTCCTTTCGTCAGTGATCACCATATATACGAGTATTTCCTTCCTTGGCCATTCTGCTGGGAATCCTCCTCACACTTTATTACTCCACCTAGTTTCCAATATTCTTCTGTAGCAACACATCTCAAATACTTATCTTCTTTCCTGTTCCTGTTTCCCCACAGTCTATGTTTCATTGCCATAGAATTCTGTCCACCAAACGCATGTTCTTAGAAATTTCCTCCTCAAATTAAGGTCAAACCTGTGCTGGTCTGCCTTTTATGTCCTCCTTTCTCCGTCCATCAGGGTTATTTATCTGCCTAGGTAGCAGAATTCCTTAACTTTATGCACACCGTGATCACCAATATTCGGTTTTCTCATTTGTGCCACATTCCATTACTTCGTCGTTCTACGTTTTACTCTCAGTAAATTTTCTGTTCTCGTTAGACTGGTCGTCCCATTCAACAGATCCTGTAATTTTTTCAGTTTCACTGCAAGCAGCAATGTGATCAGTGAATACGACCATTGATCTCGTGTCGCCTTGAATTTTAAACGCTCTTCATTTATTTCTGAAACTGTATATTCGATGTACAGACTGAACAGTAGGGGTTAAAGACGAAATGCCTGTCTTACACCCTTTTTAGTCCGAGTATTTCGATCATGTTTATCCTGGCTTATTGTTCTCTCTTAGATCTTGTACGTATTGTCTATTGACTGTCTTGATTTACAGCTCATCCCTATTTTTCTGAGAATTTCGAACATCTTGCACCATTTTAAATTATCGACCGCTTTTTTCAGGTCGACGAATCCTCTGAGCGCGTCTTGATTTTTCTTCAGTCTTCCTTACATTATCAACACCAGAGTCAGAATTGCTTATTTTCAGAAATACAAACTGATCGTCGTATAATCACCCTCAACCTTCTTTAACATTCCTCTTTGCATTATTCTCGCCAGAAATTTGGATGCAGTCAGCAATTTAGATGCTTTAGCTGTTGAGTCGAAAGTGCAAAAATTTTCGCTATTGTCGGTTATTGCAGTCTTCAGAATTGTGTGGATGATGATTTTCGCAAAGTCTGATGGTGTATCGCCAATTGCAAACTTTTTACACACCACTGAATACTCGTTTTGTTGCTATTTCCACCTGTTGCTTAGAGATTCTGATAGAATGTTATCTGTCCCTCTTGCCTTATTTCATATTAAGTATTCTAAAGCTCTTCTAAATTGCGACCCTACTACTTGTTCCCCTATCTCACTCCTGATTCCTGGTTTTTCTTCTGTTATGTCATCAGACAGATTTCCCTTCATAGAGGCCTTTAATTTACTCATTACACATACCCGCTCTCACCTCGGCATTTAACATTGGAGTTCCAATTGAAATCTAATGGTATTATTTTCACCGAAGGTTGTTTTGACTTCTCTATATGCTCAGTCAGTGCTACCGAAAATCAATTCATCGTCGATTTATTCACAATATTCAAGCAACCTTTCCGCTTTAGCTTCCCTGGGCTTCCAATTTTTTTTTTTTCAGTCTTAAGCGACTAGTGTTTCTGTATTCCTGAATTTAACTGAATGTTTTTGTGCTTTCTTCTTTCGTCTACCAGCTGACGTATTTATCCTGTTATCGATGGTTCCCTCACAATTATTTTGATTGTGCTTATGTTTCTCCCTTCAACTTCGGTGATTTTCCTTTTGAGACATGTTCACTCCTCATCAACTGAACTGCCTACTAAGCTAACCATTATCGCAGTGTTTATAGCCCCAGAGAACATCAAGCGTTTGCCTTCATTCCCTAGTATTTCCGTATCCCTCTTATTTGCGCACTTATTCTCGTGACTAGTCTCTTAAACTTCATCCTGCACTTTATCATTACTAAATAATGAATTGTCGGCCGAAGTGGCCGTGCGGTTAAAAGCGGTGCAGTCTGGAACCGCAAGACCGCTACGGTCGCAGGTTCGAATCCTGCCTCGGGCTTTGATGTTTGTGATGTCCTTAGGTTAGCTAGGTTTAACTAGTTCTAAGTTCTAGGGGACTAATGACCTCAGAAGTTGAGTCCCATAGTGCTCAGAGCCATTTGAACCATTTTTTTTTAAATAATGAATTGCGTCTATGCCTGCAGCTGGGTACGCCTTACATCCAATCATCCAATATCTGAGTTAGGATTGTCTGTCTGCCCATTATGTTATCTAACTGAAATCTTACTGTATTTCCCACCACGTGTCCAAGTATACCGCCTCCTCTTGCGATCAATTACTAGCTGCAATTTATTGCTGAAAGTCTTTCCCCTCTCTCATTCCTACTATCAAGCCCATATTCTTCCGTAACCATTTCTACTACTGCTTCCCCTACAACCACCATGAGTGTTAGATTCTCATGTCCATCTACGTAGTAATTTCCCAGTTTAATACCCTCATATATCGTCTGTGTCTCCTCTTCGTCAGCAAGCGAAGTCGTCATGTATAACCAAAATATTCTTGCCGGTATTAGTTTCTTTTCGATCCTGAAGAGAACTGCGCTGTCACTGAATTGTTCACAGTAACCCAATCTCTGCCCTATCTTTCCATTCATAATGAATGGTACTCTCGTTATATATTTTCTGCTGCTGTTGATGTTACGCTGGACCCATATGACCAGAAATCCATGTTTCTTTCCATTTAAGTTCACTGAACCCACTACATTTAGACCGTTTGTTCTGTAGTATTTACCTTCTCATATTTTCTAGCTTCCCTATCATGTTGAGACTTCTGATGTTCCACACACCAATTCGTAGAATACTTCCGTTGGGTATTCAGTCTTTTTCTCGTGGTCACCTTCCCCTTGGCATACGTACCCTGAGATCCGAAGTGGAGACTAGTCCGGAATCTGTTGCTAGTGGGGAGATCATCAAGATAGTTTTCCATTTACAGGTCTCATACCATTCATCAATGCTGATGCTTCACCTTTTAGGGGTATTTTCCTACCGTATGGACAAGAGAGAGCACTGAATTCTTGGTAAAATTATCCACCCTCTTCAACACGGTCGTTGGCAGAATGGGGGTAACTTATACCAGAAGTCTTCGGTCGCCATTGTTGATGATTTTTATCCAAAACTTAAGCAAAGGCTGTATTCTAACACAGGACTGAGAACGTTTTGATTACTACCCTAAAATGCCACTCATAGATCACAGTAACAATAATAATTTGTTGCGAATGCAAAAATTACGCTAACTTACTGGGTAAGATGTTGTAGCGGAGGTACATTAAAATATATATGTAAGGTGTCAATAAAATGTAAGGTTTCACTTCCATTACCTTAAAAACGTCCACAACATGGTAGCCGTCATTGAGTAACATCTCACCAACGTACTGTTAATGCACTATGGTCGTGTACTTTACCTACTGGGCTAAGGGAAAACCTTCCGGCGAGTGAGGGCGGCAGAGAGGAGGTAATGCCATAGCGAACAAACATTATTCTGGTCAGTTTGCTTAAAATGTTAAAATTAAAAATATGACATCGAAAACCAGATCATATTTAGCTATATACGTGTATGAAATTAACGAAGGGCAACGGGTAGGAAGTTATCATCAAGGGGATAGTATATGGCTTGATATTAAGTATTGTTTGCTGAACCTCGAAAATGAAATTAAAAATAGACACGAACGTAAATTTCTGAAACTCAGATATCCAGCGTCTACGTTCATTGCTTCTACAACACCACTGGCTAAAAATTGTGCTTTCTTTTTTCATTCTTCGAGCATACGATCATATAACGATATGGTGCGGAGAATTGTTGTGAAGCTGACGGTGAAAAATCGACAATTTAATTTGGTGTTTTTTGAGATCAATTGGATGAAGGTGAATGGACTCAAGGCATTGTGTGGGTTACTGCATTAGCTTTACCCCTGAATTATGTCAGTGACTGCAGGTATGGTGCCATTGATCACAACCACTATGATCCCAATCGAATCTGAAAAGAAAATGTTTCCCATCGAATGGCGTCGAAATCATGTTTCTCTTTCTTTCGAAACATCGAAAAAAGTATTCATGGGCATTGGGTATTGTCCTTCGTTGCCACGTTAGATTATTACATGAGAGAAGTCTCGAGAAACTAAACGCTTATGGTCTTCTAAATTAAATCATCTTACATGAAAATTGATGCTAAAGTTTCATCACTGAATTCAACATCTACAAAATTCATGTACATATGAATGAAATTACAAATATGTGAAAGATTGAATGGGGTGTGGATTTGTTGGTGAAAAATATAACAACTGGAATGAAAGTATATAAGATAGCCTATCATTTTGACTTAATTAATCCTTATAAATAAATGTGAAAGGACAAAGTTCTCAAAAAATGCCAATGCCTTCATGTAATGACGGAAACAGATAATCTAAACAATGAAATATTTTGTTCTTATGATCATATAATAAGTTGTGGATGATCGTTATACTGATTTTGGCTATTCAGTATCTCAAAATGCTAAAATGAAGTTGAAAATACCGCAGTGTACCGAATTAACGTTCTTACGAGGCTCTTTAACTGCCATAAAATACATTATCCATAAAGATTATTAATTTAACGAATAGTCATATGTGTCGAACAATCAATTCATTATTACGTGACGCTTAAACGAGTATGAAAATTTTAGCAGTGTTTATAAATATTGAGGTTATTAATGTCTGTACGTTGAACGAAAAGTGCAATCAACCACGACGCGAAACTAATACATTAAAACCGTAATTTATGGCTCGTGCAATCGTTCGCTGAATGACCATTTATCCATGGTTATAACTACATTAAACAACAGTACGTGTGATTAAACATGTAGAGAATCCCTATTATTACGTTGCTCCCTGAGCATAGTACTAACCCTCATATGCTCAATACATTACGCTGGCGTATGATTAAAATAGTTTTCCTGTTGTGCGTTAAATGACAGTATTGCCACATCAGCCGTAATATCTAATCCTACATCCACTGCTGTATGTACGATCAAAAGGCAATGACCGTATTCCAGAAGGATAATTATTTATTTTTCGGTCCACAGACCACACAGTACAACAGTATCGTACATCTCAGATTCGATGGGAAGTAATATACACATACATTAAATAGTAAGAGAGGAGGCTACGATTAGGCAAAGATAGGATAGGATGCCAGCCATGGCCTAATTAAAGGAACTATCCCAGCATCCGCCTTGGCACCTTAGGGAAACCGTGGTATACCTAAGTATGATACTATGAGAAGATGTACGGAGAGAAAAAGCTTTATTCTGATTTGCTAACCAACTGTAAGCTAATAGTTATGTTTTAAATGCAGTGTTAGTTTATACTGTTAATAAGAAATTAATTTTTCTGTGGGATTTTATTTACTGTTCCATTTGCCAAGACACATTCTGATACATCTATTTTATCTCCTCCGCTGAATTTGGGGCTAATGTTATAAAAAAAGGCATAGCTTGGAGCCTTTGTATGTTTCCAAAGAAATACTGGGCTTGATTCTATCATTTCTAGCTGCACAGACAACGTAGGCACATATACTAGTAGCAAAAGTACTGTCAACGAAATTGTGATTCGTTCGTGTAAAAACATGAATAACTACTACAGAATATTTCCACTAATCTTTATTAGTAGTGTTAGCACATTTATTAATTACAAAACAGGTACATCAATTGCCAATGTGATCCTTAAACTTAGAAGAAAGCCAGTAATGGAAAGACTTCACTATATAATCGCGACTGCAGTGGTGAACTTTTTGTTCATTCAAATTCGCCATTCTGCTTATGCGGGCTTGAAGTTCTGTAGACGTTGTCCGTTAAGTGGTGACTGCTGCACATCCATTCTGTCTCATTCAGCCTATGTTCTGTACTGGCAATAAGCGCCGCTGTTATACTGTCCAGTGACACTTACGTGACCGCCCGTCAAAGCCCGCATTTAGCAGTGCGGACTGCTGCGAGACATGCAGGAAGAAAGTCGGCGTCGTTCTGAAATGTACCAACACGGATTTGGAGTAATGCCGACTACAGTGCAGTAGCCAGATGTGTTGGATTTCTCGGTTGAGGATCCATGGCGAGCCAGCCGGAGTGGCCATGCGGTTCTAGGCGCTACAGTCTGGAGGCGAGCGACCCCTACGGTCGCAGGTTCGAATCCTGCCTCGGGCACGGATGTGTGTGATGTCCTTAGGTTAGTTAGGTTTAATTAGTTCTAAGTTCTAGGCGACTAATGAAGTCAGAAGTTAAGTCGCATAGTGCTCAGAGCCATTTGAACCATTTTTGATCCATGGCGCGACAGCCGGATCGAGATGGTCCTATAGACGTTCGATTGCGCTTAAATTGGGGGAGTTTGGTGGCCAGGGGAGTACCATACACTCAACCTGAAGCACTTACACTGCGATCTGTGTGACACGTCGCTGGTACCGCAGGAAGATGCTACTGTGCCGAGGAGAAACAAACTGGTTGGTCCCCACGGACAGATGCATACTTGGCCGATCGACTGTGCCTTCCAGAACGATAACGTCACCTTTGGAATAACACAATAATGCTCCATGCTCCGGCCTAGACGCTTTCGGTGATTGTCGCAGGGTTTTTGCTTTCAGTCCGATAGAGCATAGAGCGTTATTAATCCGCAAAAGGTGACCTGTCGCCAATTAGGGGACGACCAGTTGCTGTACCGGCGACCCAGTTCCACCCTTCGTCGATAAACAGCGCTCAGCACTGGCGCATGAAGCAGATGCTGCAGAAGCCTTTACGCAGGCAAGTTCGCTAAGCATTTCTTCGGGAGAACAATGTTGCTGTCTCCTTCGTTCGTCTTGGCAATTTGTTGCCCAACTATTGCACATCTATTTTTCCGCACACATCTCTGCAGTCGTCGTTTACCCGTTATCTATGGCCAGTGGTGCGTCACAGTTGCCTCGGCGCCGGTTTTGGATAGTGCCGTCTCGTAGTACACGGTGTACTTTAACCACGGCGGCACGCTAACAGTTTAAAAAACTGAGCTGGTTCCGAAATGCTCCCACTCTTGGCCCAAAAACAAGTGATCATGTCCTTCTCGACATCAGATAAATCGCTCCGTTTCCTAAATACGACAACGACTGCACTGTATTCCGCGTCTCCTTTGCACGTGCTACCACGTGCCGTCAGTGAGTGATTATTATTGTACGTTGACATCGAAAATGGGATGTGGTCACATTAATGTGACTTGACCGTGTACACGGTTTTTTATTATTATTGTTACCGATAGCATGACTGCAAGCATAGTCTCTTTAGTATTCACTTGCACTTATGCAACAGCGATTAGCTCGTCTGTATTTTGGTTCACCTCTCAGTGTCATTTGTTGAATGTATGTTTCCTTTAAAATTGTTTGTCATGTAATACTATAAGATTGTGTTTTTCATACGCAGTTGGTTTTTTCATAGTGTTGTATGATGTTTATTGGAAGCTACTGAGATATTGCTGGCAAAATAGTGTAATGTATTGACCTAGATGAAAACGGTTCGTAATAGCATATAACTGGTCTGTGTTAAGAAGCTATGGTAATATTGTTGTATGATTGTTAGTGAATCTTGGCACTGCGGTCGTATGTGAAACATTAGCAAAATTCTTCATTATAAAGAAAATAATAATAATAACAACACTAATAGTAACAATAGTAACAATAATAATGTTTGCAGCCCACTAATTAAACTATGGAGTCACTTCAACCGTTTGCTACATTATAATTTCTGGCCAGGTCATAAATATCAAGTTCAATTTATCACATTTCTTCTAAACTGTTTAAAGTCTCTTCTTACCCAGTTTATAACGTATATTATCGCATGTGTCATTAAGACTGCCTTAGATATAAGTCTCCTCATTTAATAGAGTTGTGTACTGTATTTTTAATATCATGTGTGGTTGTGCATTAACTTGTCCAGTGAGCTACAATTAGAAGTTATTCTGCTCAAATGACGGTTAACCGCAACCCAGAGAGTTTTTAAACTTTTGCTGAAATAACAATTTTGGCCGTTGCTGTTTTTGGTCAGATCAAAACCGTTGCTTTCTTTCAATGAAAATTTGTAAAGATTTGCTTTCCGTTTTTTGCCTATTCTGTTCTCTTGTCTTAAGTTTGTTTTGGTTGGGTCTTCATACGTTTACTCTCTTGGTGAATGTCTTCAATACCCTTTATCTAAAATCCAAAGAGACTTCCTGCATATCAAAAAATTTTGGGGTTCCTGCCGTTAGTAAACATCTATAGCATATCGACCACAGACTGTTTTGAAGATTACCAATAACTCAAACTTGAAGATATTCTGGCACCAGACACAGGCGTATCGTACAGAAATTAGAGTCATTCACTGTAATTTTCAAGCAAAAATATTTAATTGTAAATATCTTTCACTCGAGTTCATTGGAGATGTAACGATCTAGCGTTTTTAACTGAGAGAGGATTGGTGTTATTAAAGGTTATGTATCTTTTGTTTTTCGGTTCTATATTTTTTCTGATTGTGTCCGTGTTGGACATAGAAGAAAATTTATAAATGAACCTTACTTGACGGTATTTCTTGTAATTTTTACTGGGTTTAACACAAAATCATTTCCCCATCCATACCTCCCGTAATATATAAGACCATGAAGTATTTCATTGTTTTATCATTGTAAATGATGAAGTCATTTGAATTTTTAAGTGCTTGTTCCTTCGTGAAACATGCATAGCTCACGTGAAACCAAGTTTTGGTTGATGGCAATATACAAAAATTAAGATTAAGATTCGAAAAGTTTTGTCACTTTCCCAGAAATTAATTTGCACTTGTATCAGCATTTTGTGAGTCTCGATGGATCCTGTGGTGACTAACATAGAGCGAATATACTTTCGGTCGTAGTTGGCTCATGTTCATCAGTTCACAATTGGAAGAAGACGAGAGCAAACTGCAAACACTCCAGTCACATTAAAATCTGTGTGTACTTTTGTGATTTTTCGTAATGTTTATTACTTTTTGTAAACGGCATAACATGGCAAAGCTTCAGAAATGTTTTACGTGACGCCCAAGATCTAGTGTGGCAGACAGTTAATCAGCAGTGCGATAAACATGAGAGCCGGGAGTCAGTCATTTACGAAGCTGTCTCGCCGTGTTAGCTGACTCTTAGAATGTCTTAAAAGCCGAGGGAAGTAGCCGAACATGCAGATGTGCCGCAACACGACATGGTATGGACTAATGTCGGAAGTAGTGCTGGAGTTTGATGACACCCTGAATCCTTCAGAGATATCCATAAATCCGTAAGAGACGAGGGGATGGAGATCTCTTCTGAAGGGCAAGTCGCAAGGCATCTCAGATATGCTCAATATTGTTCATTGAAACACGTATGTATTCATTACCAGCGATGGCGAGGCATGACAGGATCTCTGACCAGAGAGTTACTTATCGTTGCTAGTCTGCGCTTGACCGCGCGAGAGTTCAGTAGTGTGTGGCGAGTGGGCAGAGAGAGTAGTCAGTTGGATAGTAGTAGCAATCTGGTGCAGTTGTGTGTAGCGAGTCGGTAAGTTGCGAGTTGCACTATGTCTGCAATAGTAGTAGTCAGTCGGCAGTAGTTGTAGCGAGTGGACGGTTGTACTGAGCGGGCGTCGGCATGCGTCGACGGCGTGCTGTTCTTCCGAATCTGGTCAGGATTGTGGTGGACGATGTGTATTATTGTAGAAGGTAATGAAGCAGCATTGCGCTCAGCTAATAACGTATGTTAATTGTAATTAATTTGTTCAAAAAAATGATGCCCCAATAATAACCTTTTATAAAGTAACTCATTTAAAGAAATGGATTAATTTCAATTTAAAGAATATTTCCTATGCATTTCCTCCAAGAATCAAAATTAAATATAGGCCAGCATTGCACGGAGCTGTGCCGAAAAATAAGAGCAGATATAGATGCAGTTTTACTGAGGTGAGAATTTTGGTTTTTCTATTCAGAGTACAGGGCCGAAGGTCGGCGAAGCTGCGCTTAAAAAATTTACCAGACATTATTATTTCTGTTAGGAAGTTACATTTCCTATATGGTTCATTATTTAATTAATATTATTGTGGGTTTAATGAGCAATCTTCATTAGTTAATGTTTGTGGGGAGTTTACATTTGGGCCATTGTTATTCTTTAATTTTGCAAGGAGGTTACGCTTGACTCATTTTTATTATTCACTTTTGTGCGAAGCCAACAGTTGGCACATTTTCATTTTACAATCATCATTTCTTATTTCTTGCGGGGAGGTTACACTTGGCGACATCCGGACCAGGATCGTATTTCTTTGTGAATCTTCAGATAAGTAGTCAGATATGTGCTCTTATTTACTTAAATATAATTAGTATTTGGCGCAACGCTTGTACTAACTTTGACACTTTCTTCCACACATCATCTGCAATTTGTTGCTCTTTGTTGAAATAGTGTTTGTTGGATTTTGAGTTGTCTTTGTTTCATTTGTGAATAATTGTGATTAGTGTTAAAATGCCGCGAAAAACTGTTAATAGTACATCGCGAGGTATAGTGAGTGAAATAACCGAGTTAAACAACTTGACCGATAGTACTTGCGACACGCAGTGTAATGATGACAATTCTTCAATTACGGACAATCAGTGCGTACCGACCACTAATAATGATTTTGATCCAAGTGATGAACAGATAAATTCAATTGTGTCGTCTGTTAATTTAACAACAATTGATGACGCGGGGCGTTCTGTTGTAATGAGCGCTGCCCAGCTCAACACAACCGGTTTGCAAAATTTAAGTAATGAACAGACAAATTTGTCTAATGAAAACGAACGGTGTAATCAGAATGCGTCGGATTTATTTAATTCCGATTTAGTGACCAACAGTGTACATCCGATTAGCAAACATTTTCAAGAATCACAGAATGACCAAATGGTTACACAAAACGCGACAATTGCAGGTACGCCACCAAACGGTACAGAGAATAGAGTAGGTAATTTTGGCACGGAACGAGTTAAGGCATTATTGGTAAATGAAAAACAAGATAACTTTAATGAATCGAATAAACCACTTAATGAAAAACTTGACAACTTTTCCGAAAAGATGAATGAAATGATAGACAACAATTCCAAACAGTTTGATGAAATAATAGACAAGTATTTCACACAACTTATTGAAATGGTCAAACAGTGGTATGAAAGTTGCAAACAGCCGAACGAAAAACACGACAACGTTAATGAACAGAACAAACAACTTAGTGAACAGATTACAGCTGTTACCGCGCAATGTCATAACACGAAAGAACAATTACGTGAGGATACTAAGGCTTGTGCTAATAACAGTAATGAAGAAGTTGGAACTGTTGCCCAAGAATTAAGTAGTACACGTGTAGGCACAACAGAATCACATAGAGACGAAATTAATGCAGTCACTGAACAATGTCCTAAAAACGCAACACAGATATGCGACGAGTTTAATTTAAAGTCACCAGAAAATTCACACACTCTGAATACGGAAGTCGATAATGAATGTGATCAACAGAACAACCAAATTGGCGAACGTATTAAAGTGACAGAAATGAAAAGTGTTTCAGTCACTAATACGTCACAGAATACGCCACGTTGCGAGCATTTGTCACACTCACATAGCCAGTGTCATTTAGGCAATTTACAGAAACTACGTGACTTAGAATACGAAGTGACAGAGACAAATAGATTCTTATGTAATCGTGAACCTGTTCACACGTTCAGAGACGATAAAGTTGATCACGAGCAATTCCTATCCGTAAGAAAATCTAAAGTATTTGAAAATGACAGAGCACAGGTACACGACGAGTTTAATTTAAAGTCACCAGAACTGTCACACACGCTGGATACGGAAAACGATAAGAAATTTGAACAACAGATCAGCCAAATTGACGAACGTATTAAAGTAACAGAAATGAAAAATGTTTCAGTTAACGCGTCACAGCGTGCGGCACATTCTGAACGTTTGTCGCACTCTCACAGCCAGTGTAACTTAAACAATTTACAGAGACTACGCGACTTAAAATCAGAAAAGCTACGCGACTTAAAATCTGAAAAGCTACGCAACTTGAAATCGGAAATTATACAGACAAACAGATTCTCACACAAACCTGAACGTGTTCTCAAATTCAGAGACGATAATGTTGATTACGAGCAATTTGTATCTGTAAAAAAATCTAAGGTATTTGAAAATGACAGAGCACAGGTACACGCATTCAACTGGATACATCGATTTATTTTTGTACTTTCACCGCCATTACCTATAATGCAGAAACTAGAATTAGCAAAAATACAGCAATTTGCTTCTGAATTTTTACCGCCATTGCCTGTAACACAAAAGCTGAAATTTATTTGTAGCGCGTAATCAACCTCAGGGGATTCATTACGCTTTAATGAGTATGTACCGTAGCGTGCACAGGGCCCCGAGCTGTAGTAGTGCTGTTTCATCTTTAGTTTTCTGCACTGCTGCCTTCTCTTCTACTATCCTTTATATCTATCAAAACAGCTCTTTAACTATCGCCCTATCTAGGATTAAGAACAGTGTAATGAAAACCCGATAAGACAAGTTATACCGAAAGTGACAATTTTTCATTAGACACTCCAGAAATGACAACCACGAGAACTTTAACATCAGAGAAAATTTAATCATCAGTATGTGCAAAATTTTCAGCAGTCGCAAACATATTTTGATAACAATAGACGTTTTTCACCACAACAGCATGAAAGTCAGCCGGTTAGCATACCTAACCAACAATGCAGTGTGCAAGGTCAGCCAAGCTTTAATGTTTCGCCGCGTGCACGTATAGTCCCAGCTACAATAAAAAGTAACGCACGCCAGCAAGGAAATAACTACGTACAGAAAACACAATATTTCAATTCCTATCGCAATGCACCGTATAAAAATGACTATCATGACAGACGTAAAAGTAATGAGCACAATTTTCAGCGTACATTTAATAACAGTAGGTCTTATCAGCAGCAAGAACATTCGCAACAACATATCATCATGAATGAACCAGACAGTAGGTATCATCCTGAGCGTAATACGTCTGGAAGAAATAACAGAACAGTTCAAATAGTGGAAATGCCACAGCATCCTCCTGATAATAATAACACGCCAGATAGAATCTGACTAGATACTGTACAGGTCGCATCTTCCAGTAACACAAGCACTACCTTTGACACGCAGAATGTTGTTCACGAAAATGTTATTACTTTTGAGGACATCAGAGACACTCTTTTGCAGGAAAGACTAGTTGTTCAGAAAACCATTTCACATCCTGTCATCGAAATTAAAATTTGTTCATCGAAATTTTCCGCAGTAATCGATTCTGGATCACCTATGTCAGTTATAAATGAAGAAACTTTCAACGAGTGTAACAAAGAGAATACCTATCCTACATTACCTTTAGGCAAAACGAAAGTGAAAGGAGCAGTATCGAGTAAAGGAGTAGACGCTAAATTACAGACACATTTATCATTTTGTATTGCAGGTCACACATTTCACTCAAATTTTTGGATTGTTCCTTTATTGACAACAGACGTTATATTAGGTACTAATTTTCTGGTACAACACGACGCAATTATTGACTTTCAAAATTCCTATTTAATGTTGAAGGACGAAAATGTACAATTGGCTTTAGAATTTCAGCATTCATTATCTGCAGAAGAACAAACAATTAATCGCACAGAGGTCATTTCCGTAACACGAAGCATAGACTGTAATTCCACATTGTTCACAGATACGTACGTACATAACTATAATATTCCAGACGAAGCTGACTACGACGTTATGCAGATGATAAAGTTAAACAAAGCAGTGCAAATACAGACGACGAACGCACGCAACTACTCAAAATTCTTTTACAGCAAGCTCCAGTTTTCGACAACATTCCTGGTAGTATGTCCGGTTTTATGTATGAATTTCAAGTCAAACAGCACGACATATTTCAAGCCAAGCATTATCCCATTCCGTCTGTTATACTGAAAAACGTTGAAACATCTAACAAAATTAAAGAATTAGTAACATTTCCTACATCTCGTCGACTACGAACCAAGAAATAATTGACATTGAGCTGAACAACATCAAACGTGCCGCAGAGCGCCGGAGGACACAACAAAAACAGGTTTCTATACGCCGTGACTTTCACGTTGGACAGAAGATATTAGTACGTACACACTATTTATCCAACAAAATAAAAGGCAGGTGCAGTAAATTTGAACTTCTACACGCAGGTCCATATCGGATTCGCAGCATTCCTCACCCCAATGTTGTACACGTCGAAACTTTGAGAACCAGAAAATCCAAAGGACACCACCACATAACGAATATTAAACCTTTTATTGAATGAAG
Organism: Schistocerca nitens; assembly: GCF_023898315.1. Taxonomy (NCBI): domain Eukaryota; kingdom Metazoa; phylum Arthropoda; class Insecta; order Orthoptera; family Acrididae; genus Schistocerca; species Schistocerca nitens. Next base: position 871,955,898 of record NC_064614.1, read on the forward strand.
ATGCTTTATGATTTAACGTGCTGTAATGCCGTTTCATAATTTTTATGACCACTTATGCAATTATATTCACATGAATACTTACTGATGATTGTCGTATTTTTCTTGGCAAGTGCCCGGCAAGGTAAGGTTAGCAGGTCGCTCTTCTTGTCGTTACACATCAGACCGTGCACATTTTTCCAGATAAACTTACGTATCTTATGAATAATTATGCAATTTTATCTAATGACATATTAATTTTATTAAATTCTCTGTCCATTAAAGTCTTTAATTCTCGCCTCTATTAACTACAGAACATACAAGCTGAACACAAAGAAAGTCACATTTCTTGTCATCATTTTTTATGTATGTACGATTGTTTTCTTGTGTTGTTTGTATGCACTATGAAATAGTTCAGATATAGCAAACACCAGTTGACTTTGACATTTTTGCCTTATGATATCTCAACATCGTGACTATTTTACATTTTTTGCTGCTGCATTGTGATATTCTGTGTACATTTTTGCATCTGAACACTGTCTATGTTTCTTGACATATTACGTTTTCTGTCATGGTATGCTGTATGCTCAAATTGTGTTACTATAAACCAGTTTTTAGTTAATGGGTATATGATTTAAATGCAAGACATTAATCTTTGTTCATCATTTTCAGAAAGAAATAACGTGTAAAGGAAATAAATTAAACAGAAATGGGTCCGCAGCTCGTGGTCGTGCGGTAGCGTTCTCGCTTCCCACGCCCGGGTTCCCGGGTTCGATTCCCGGCGGGGTCAGGGATTTTCTCTGCCTCGTGATGACTGGGTGTTGTGTGCTGTCCTTAGGTTAGTTAGGTTTAAGTAGTTCTAAGTTCTAGGGGACTGATGACCATAGATGTTAAGTCCCATAGTGCTCAGAGCCATTTGAAAACAGAAATGGAATTTCACCTACGGAATAAACGAAAGAAGACGCAAAAACCTTATGAGGAAGAGTAAATGGATCAGGATTAATAAGCATTAACAAGAATATACTATACACATCGTAGAATAGCAGTCTTAACAAATTTTTTCTTTCAGAATACGAAGCGATTGATGCAGGCTGTCAGACAGAACGTCACATCTTAGTTTTAGTGATGAAATAGGATATAAATAAGGAATAATTGTATAATGAATAATGAAGTGACTTTTTTGCAGATGATAATGAATGATGATGAATAATGATGAAGAATGATGCTACTATGAATAATGAAGTTTTTCTTTACATGTGATGATAATAATGGAGTTCTGATAATATGGATAATGAAGTGATGGATAATGAAGTTTTTTTCTTTACAGATGAGGATGATGTTGAAGTTTATGTATTTATGCTATGTAGTTATTTAAGTATTTGTTGCAGTTAGTTTTGACAGTATGTGTTATATTGCATAGTAGGATGACTGAAGGTTTTGGAAAGGACAGCTAGGGAACACACATATTTTTTATACACATTTCACTACCTGTAAATTCGAAGTTCACTACTTTTCAGCATAAAATGCGTTTCTTCTTTCAGTTTAATAATCCATTTTTGTATATTTTGCAGGAGAAATTATTTATGAAATTAATGTGCTATAAGCAGTTGCTCATTAAACCCATGTCATTTATGAATGTGATTACATATACTCTACTTGTTTCATAATCTTGCTACAGCTGACTTAAGACGAATGACGTTACACATCTTCATTTGCAGCAATAATTTAAAAGCAAATATATTCATTTCCCAGTAATTACCTAACGCAATGCATTGCTAGCAAAAAAAAGAAAATTAATGGCAATGATTACTTTAATTAGATTAATTATGTGCATTATTCTGTAATACTATGATGACTTCTGATGGTTTGTAATTAGGCAATGAGTGCTAATGTTCTATGTAAATGACTTCTGATGGTTTGCAATTAGGCAATGAGTGCCAATGTTCTCTGTAAACGCAATTCATGAATATTATTATGTAAACATTATTCTGTAATACTATGATGACTTCTGATGGTTTGTAATTAGGCAATGAGTGCCAATGTTCTCTGTAAAAACAATTCATGAATATTATTATGTAAACATTATTCTGTAATACTATGATGACTTCTGATGGTTTGTAATTAGGCAATGAGTGCTAATGTTCTCTGTAAATGACTTCCGATGGTTTGCAATTAAGCAATGAGTGCCAATGTTCTCTGTAAAAACAATTCATGAATATTATTAGTAAACATTATTCTGTAATACTATGATGACTTCTGATGGTTTGTAATTAGGCAATGAGTGCTAATGTTCTCTGTAAATGACTTCCGATGGTTTGCAATTAGGCAATGAGTGCCAATGTTCTCTGTAAAAACAATTCATGAATATTATTATGTAAACATTATTCTGTAATACTATGATGACTTCTGATGGTTTGTAATTAGTCAATGAGTGCTAATGTTCTCTGTAAATGACTTCTGATGGTTTGCAATTAGGCAATGAGTGCCAATGTTCTCTGTAAAAACAATTCATGAATGTTATTATGTAAACATTACAATTAGGCAATGAGTGCCAATGTTCTCTGTAAAGTTACTCATGAACATTATTCTGTAATACTACATACTTGGTACAGAAATGTTCAATAACTGGACAATGAGTGCCACCCATTACTAGTGTAATTCTCAATGAAGACTAGTATGTGACTTCATGTCCTTCACCTTCTAACCTAATTACCTGAAATTACTGCAATATCCGTTTGTCCTGTATATCCTCATGATCATGGAGCACTATATTTGGTTTTTGCACTAATTTTACGTTGTTGTAACAGACAAGAACGTGGTGTTGACACGACATGCTGTACACCACCATGAGCGATGAAGATGCTATTATGGTCCCACTGTTTGGTGTACTTAATGTACTACCAAAAGGATAACATGGAATATTACTACGGCATTTCAGTGTCTTGGCTACGCTGATTAATACTTCTGGGAAAAGAACTTTAGATTGCCTCACTTGGTGTTGTGCTTCTGTAGAAAGATATGGACTTTCAGTGCAGCTGCGTGTAACCTAAAGTGCTACAACCATGACGCAATCCTTCCCTTTCCTATCCTAATTCTTGTGACATAGTGAAAAAAAAATCATTTTGTTCTCATGATTTGTATTTATGGTATATGCATTTTTGTGATTTGCAAATATGTTCTGAACTACAGTGCATGTGCACTTTTGTCATTTTGTTAACATGATTTCTACTCATTGCATATATATTTTTTGAGATTTCCTGATATGTTCTGTACTCATTGTATATATATTTTTTCATTACCTGATATGTTCTGTACTCAGTGCATGTGCACTATATTTACTTCATGTTCTACACCTATGTATCTGTATATTCTGTGATTGTAAAGTTAGTTAATTAAGAAAAAATTTGTTGCTCATGGCAAGTCCAAATGACTCACCATCGGTGCGAAATTTTTGCCCCCCCCCCCCCCCCCCCCCCGCCCCAGTGGAGGGTTATGAAACACGTATGTATTCATTACCAGCGATGGCGAGGCATGACAGAATCTCTGACCCGAGAGTTATTTATCGTTGCTAGTCTGCGCTTGACCGCGCGAGAGTTCAGTACTGTGTGGCGAGTGGGCAGAGGGAGTAGTCAGTTGGATAGTAGTAGCAATCTGGTGCAGCTGTGTGTAGCGAGTCGGTAAGTTGCGAGTTCCACTATGTCTGCAATAGTAGTAGTCAGTCGGCAGTAGTTGTAGCGAGTGGACGGTTGTACTGAGCGGGCGTCGGCATGCGTCGACGGCGTGCTGTTCTTCCGAATCTGGTCAGGATTGTGGTGGATGATGTGTATTATTGTAGAAGGTAATGAAGCAGCATTGCGCTCAGCTAATAACGTATGTTAATTGTAATTAATTTGTTCAAAAAAATTATGCCCCAATAATGTTTTATAAAGTAACTCATTTAAAGAAAAGGATTCATTTCAATTTAAAGAATATTTCCTATGCATTTCCTCCAAGAATCAAAATTAAATATAGGCCAGCATTGCACGGAGCTGTGCCGAAAAATAAGAGCAGATATAGATGCAGTTTTACTGAGGGAAGAAGTTTGGTTTTTCTATTCAGAGTACAGGGCCGAAGGTCGGCGATGCTGCCCTTAAAAAAATTTACCAGACATTATTATTTCTGTTAGGAAGTTACATTTCCTATATGGTTCATTATTTAATTAATATTATTGTGGGTTTAATGAGCAATCTTCATTAGTTAATGTTTGTGGGGAGTTTACATTTGGGCCATTGTTATTCTTTAATTTTGCAAGGAGGTTACGCTCGACTCATTTTTATTATTCACTTTTGTGCGAAGCCAACATTTGGCACATTTTCATTTTACAATCATCATTTCTTATTTCTTGCGGGGAGGTTACAATGTATTTGACAGAGCAACTGTAACAGGTCAGGTGTATCGGGACGTCATTTTGCACCAGTATGTCCGCTTTTTCAGGGGTGCAGTGGGTCCCACTTAAATCCTGATGGATGATACCGCGCAGCCCCACCGAGCTGCCATCGTGGAGGAGTACCTTGAACAGAAGATATCAGGCGAATGGAGTGGCCTGCCTTTTCTCCAGACCTAAACCGCATCGAGCACGTCTGGAATGCCCTCGGTCGACGTGTCACTGCAAGTCTTCAAACCCTTAGGTACTTCAGGAGCTTCGACAGGCACTGGTGCAAGAATGGGAGGCTATACCCAAGCAGCTGCTCGACCATATGGAGTGAACCAGGAACCAGATACAAACCCCTTAATATCCTTGAAAGCTGCTCGACCACCTGATGGAGGGTATGCCAACCCGTTGTGCGGCCTGTGTACTTGTGTATGGTGATCATATCCCATATTGATGTCCGGTTACATGCACAGAAAACAGTGGCGTTTTGTAGCACAAGTGTTTCGGGACGGTTTTCTCAACTTATCACCAATACCGTGAACTTACAGATCTGTATCGCATATGTTCCCTATTTGGCTATGCTATTGGCTTCAGTTTGGTGTCGTGCCACGTTGTGTGGTACCACAGTCTGAAATTATCCTTCATTTATGAGTGTATAAAACTGTTATAAAGGTCGTTTAGAGATTAGTGAATCACTTCTAAGACTGTAGTAAAGCAGATCCCAACCCGAAAACTCGTAGGGGAAATTGCTTCAACCTGGGAGGAGAATCCGGTGGCCAAAACTTCTCTCGATTATCATGTTCCCTTACCACACACTAGGCATGGGAACCGCTATTTATTTGTGCTAGTTGATGCTTTTTCTAGTTTTGTGTGGCTGATGTCGATTACGTCAGGAACCACTGGAACGACGAGTGAACATCTGACAGACATTTGCTGCATTTGGTCCAACTTAGAGTATCAATGAATGATAATGCCAACATCAAAATGTTATTTTTAATAGTGGTATATCGGTGTGACCGCAGCTCTCCAGTACCCTTAGCGAGCCTTTGCCGAACGGGAGAACCGTAACGTAAAGTCAGCTCCTACTTTCATTTTTACTCGCAGACCAAATGGGATCAGTCGACAGGGTCGTTACATTTCGCTTTAAACCCCTTGGTTTCGGCTCGTCACGGGCACTTTGAACTAGTCGATGAAATTTAAGAGAATGAGCAAATAAGCTCAGAGTTACAAATCACCTTCCAACCAGAGAACCGCTCATTAAAAAACAAAAAAATGACATAGTTAAAAAATTAGTTTAGCCCTGACGATTTGACTGAAAGTTAAATTTAATTCAATGTGGGTAGTTAACCCGAGTACAGGTACAAATATGTTTATTAGTACCGGACCAGCAAAGCCCTTTAAGTAATGAAAGAAAGAAAATGCGCTGTACATCCTAAACAGTTAACTTATTGCTGAAGAGCCATAGAAATTTTTGTGTGACCAAAAGTCAATACCGTTAATTATACCATGAAATACTACAAAAATTCTGTCGGTAAAGTGCGGCCATCAGATAATAAGGGAAGCAGAGCCGAGCACAAGTAAAAGTCTAACTGTCACGTAGGGACAAGTTCCCACCAGACTATATTTAATCACCAAACCGCAACTACCACCACTTCGGACCATCACAAACCACCGTTTTAAACGTAGCTCAAGCACAAGCCTACTGCCTGCCGCGAAGTTAGTGCCCTTCCTCGCAGCTCACTGCCTGCCCGGAATTGGAAATTCGGAAATTTGTGGTAAGTCGTATGGGACCAAACTGCTGAGGTGATTGGTCCCTAAGCTTACACACTACTTAATCTAACTTACGCTAAGGACAACACACACACCCCTGTCCGACGGAGGATTCGAACTTCCCACGGGAATGGGGGGCGGGGGGGGGGGGGCAGGAGGGTTGCAGAAGGGAGCCGCAGGAACCGTGACAAGGCGCACAAAACCGCACGGCTACCCCGCGCGGCGCCCGTAATTGACTAAGTTCATTGCCAACAGCTTCTGTCCTTGAGTTGTAATAGCATATCATGTTGACAGTTGCTGTTTAAGTTTGTACTCACTCACTTAAATTTTGTCAACACGTTTTCTTAAGTTATAATCTAACTCTTGATGGCAGTTATCACAATGAAATTTTCACTCTGCGGCGAAGTGTGCGCTGATATGAAACTTCCTGGCAGATTAAAACTTTGTGCCGGACGGAGACTCGAACTCGGGACCTTTACCTTTCGCGAACATGTGCTCTACCAATATTTTGTTTTTCGAGAGTAGAACCAGGGGCTGCTGCATGGTAGGCAAACACGCTACGACATTTATATATATATATATATATATATATATATATATATATATATACTCCTGGAAATTGAAATACGAACACCGTGAATTCATTGTCCCAGGAAGGGGAAACTTTATTGACACATTCCTGGGGTCAGATACATCACATGATCACACTGACAGAACCACAGGCACATAGACACAGGCAACAGAGCATGCACAATGTCGGCACTAGTACAGTGTGTATATCCACCTTTCGCAGCAATGCAGGCTGCTATTCTCCCATGGAGACGATCGTAGAGATGCTGGATGTAGTCCTGTGGAACGGCTTGCCATGCCATTTCCACCTGGCGCCTCAGTTGGACCAGCGTTCGTGCTGGACGTGCAGACCGCGTGAGACGACGCTTCATCCAGTCCCAAACATGCTCAATGGGGGACAGATCCGGAGATCTTGCTGGCCAGGGTAGTTGACTTACACCTTCTAGAGCACGTTGGGTGGCACGGGATACATGCGGACGTGCTTTGTCCTGTTGGAACAGCAAGTTCCCTTGCCGGTCTAGGAATGGTAGAACGATGGGTTCGATGACGGTTTGGATGTACCGTGCACTATTCAGTGTCCCCTCGACGATCACCAGTGGTGTACGGCCAGTGTAGGAGATCGCTCCCCACACCATGATGCCGGGTGTTGGCCCTGTGTGCCTCGGTCGTATGCAGTCCTGATTGTGGCGCTCACCTGCACGGCGCCAAACACGCATACGACCATCATTGGCACCAAGGCAGAAGCGACTCTCATCGCTGAAGACGACACGTCTCCATACGTCCCTCCATTCACGCCTGTCGCGACACCACTGGAGGCGGGCTGCACGATGTTGGGGCGTGAGCGGAAGACGGCCTAATGATGTGCGGGGCCGTAGCCCAGCTTCATGGAGACGGTTGCGAATGGTCCTCGCCGATACCCCAGGAGCAACAGTGTCCCTAATTTGCTGGGAAGTGGCGGTGCGGCCCCCTACGGCACTGCGTAGGATCATACGGTCTTGGCGTGCATCCGTGCGTCGCTGCGGTCCGGTCCCAGGTCGACGGGCACGTGCACCTTCCGCCGACCACTGGCGACAACATCGATGTACTGTGGAGACCTCACGCCCCACGTGTTGAGCAATTCGGCGGTACGTCCACCCGGCCTCCCGCATGCCCACTATACGCCCTCGCTCAAAGTCCGTCAACTGCACATACGGTTCACGTCCACGCTGTCGCGGCATGCTACCAGTGTTAAAGCCTGCGATGCAGCTCCGTATGCCACGGCAAACTGGCTGACACTGACGGCGGCGGTGCACAAATGCTGCGCAGCTAGCGCCATTCGACAGCCAACACCGCGGTTCCTGGTGTGTCCGCTGTGCCGTGCGTGTGATCATAGCTTGTACAGCCCTCTCGTAGTGTCCGGAGCAAGTATGGTGGGTCTGACACACCGGTGTCAATGTGTTCTTTTTTCCATTTCCAGGAGTGTATATACGACGGTGTCCCTTATATAATAAAATATTTCTGGAAAACGCAAGACAGTGGCCGTTTTTGCTTAATGGTGTAACAATAAAAAACAAAAACTGCTTCTGTTAGTACAAAACAATAACGAACCATTTCCCTCTTCATTGGCGCCTTCCTCGCTAATCCTGTTGTACTTTGCGTAGGTGCAGGGTACGTCTTCATGTATGGTGGTGGATCCTCTCCATTGTCCTGGTCCTTTCTTATTCTGAATACTTATAGGCAATAATTACATTCTCCTACCCAGGACACCCCAACTGGGTGGAGAATCTAGCAAGGCACTCCCTAAAAAATTAGTGTAATATGTTTGAGATCTCGGATGTTTCATAAGCTGTGGGTGATGTTCTTGTAATAAGGCACAAAAGTCGAGTACAGTATTACTGCCGCCTTGGAAAAGGTAAAGCACAGTCAAACCTCGAATCCAAGTCACTGCGTTAGTCTTCGTTTGGGGATAATACACTCCTGGAAATGGAAAAAAGAACACATTGACAACGGTGTGTCAGACCCACCATACTTGCTCCGGACACTGCGAGAGGGCTGTACAAGCAATGATCACACGCACGGCACAGCGGACACACCAGGAACCGCGGTGTTGGCCGTCGAATGGCGCTAGCTGCGCAGCATTTGTGCACCGCCGCCGTCAGTGTCAGCCAGTTTGCCGTGGCATATGGAGCTCCATCGCAGTCTTTAATACTGGTAGCATGCCGCGACAGCGTGGACGTGAACCGTATGTGCAGTTGACGTACTTTGAGCGAGGGCGTATAGTGGGCATGCGGGAGGCCGGGTGGACGTACCGCCGAATTGCTCAACACGTGGGGCGTGAGGTCTCCACAGTACATCGATGTTGTCGCCAGTGGTCGGCGGAAGGTGCACGTGCCCGTCGACCTGGGACCGGACAGCAGCGACGCACGGATGCACGCCAAGACCGTAGGATCCTACGCAGTGCCGTAGGGGACCGCACCGCCACTTCCCAGCAAATTAGGGACACTGTTGCTCCTGGGGTATCGGCGAGGACCATTCGCAACCGTCTCCATGAAGCTGGGCTACGGTCCCGCACACCGTTACACCGTCTTCCGCTCACGCCCCAACATCGTGCAGCCCGCCTCCAGTGGTGTCGCGACAGGCGTGAATGGAGGGACGAATGGCGACGTGTCGTCTTCAGCGATGAGAGTCGCTTCTGCCTTGGTGCCAATGATGGTCGTATGCGTGTTTGGCGCCGTGCAGGTGAGCGCCACAATCAGGACTGCATACGACCGAGGCACACAGGGCCAACACCCGGCATCATGGTGTGGGGAGCGATCTCCTACACTGGCCGTACACCACTGGTGATCGTCGAGGGGACACTGAATAGTGCACGGTACATCCAAACCGTCATCGAACCCATCGTTCTACCATTCCTAGACCGGCAAGGGAACTTGCTGTTTCAACAGGACAATGCACGTCCGCATGTATCCCGTGCCACCCAACGTGCTCTAGAAGGTGTAAGTCAACTACCCTGGCCAGCAAGATCTCCGGATCTGTCCCCCATTGAGCATGTTTGGGACTGGATGAAGCGTCGTCTCACGCGGTCTGCGCGTCCAGCACGAACGCTGGTCCAACTGAGGCGCCAGGTGGAAATGGCATGGCAAGCCGTTCCACAGGACTACATCCAGCATCTCTACGATCGTCTCCATGGGAGAATAGCAGCCTGCATTGCTGCGAAAGGTGGATATACACTGTACTAGTGCCGACATTGTGCATGCTCTGTTGCCTGTGTCTATGTGCCTGTGGTTCTGTCAGTGTGATCATGTGATGTATCTGACCCCAGGAATGTGTCAATAAAGTTTCCCCTTCCTGGGACAATGAATTCACGGTGTTCTTATTTCAATTTCCAGGAGTGTAGGTCATATCTGGAATAAGTAGTATCCGTGGTTCTATTGCTCACCGCATCACCCGAAGGAGGAAGGCGATCATATTTTGGACCAAACACCACAAGTCCGCCGAAGGTCAGCATATCTGGCGATGTTACTCTGTGTCTATAATATTGAACTGTGGACACAGTGGCTCATCCGCCATATGAATTGTATGCAACCTGAAACGAGTCGCGTATTTCACTTTTACCACCTGATACCACAGTGCGCGCGTTCGCGTATCAAGGTGCGGGTGGTGCGCTGTACGCCATATCACTGACCACGTAACTGTTGGTCGTCGGCGCTCCACGGCATTATTCGGCAGTCGTCGAGTAAAGATGCGATATACAGGTTGTTAAAAAAAGGTACGGCCAAACTTTCAGGAAACATTCCGCAAACACAAATAAAGAAAAGATGTTATGTGGACATGTGTCCGGAAACGCTTAATTTCCATGTTAGAGCTCATTTTAGTTTCGTCAGTATATTGTACTTCTTCGATTCACCGCCATGATTTCCTACGGGATACTCTACCTGTGCTGCTAGAACATGTGCCTTTACAAGTATGACACAACATGTGGTTCATGCACGATGGAGCTCCTGCACATTTCAGTCGAAGTGTTCATACGCTTCTCAACAACAGGTTTGGTGACCGATGGATTGGTGGAGGCGGACCAATTCCATGGCCTCCACGCTCTCCTGACCTCAACCCTCTTGACTTTCATTTATGGGGCCATTTGAAAGCTCTTGTCTACGCAACTCCGGTACCAAATGTAGAGACTCTTCGTGCTCGTATTGTGGACGGCTGTGATACAATACGCCATTCTCCAGGGCTGCATCAGCGTATCAGGGATTCCATGCGACGGAGGGTGGATGCGTGTATCCTCGGTAACGGAGGACATTTCCTGTAACAAAGTGTTTGAAGTCACGCTGGTACGTTCTGTTGCTGTGTGTTTCCATTCCATGATTAATGTGATTTGAAGAGAAGTAATAAAATGAGCTCTAACATGGAAAATAAGCGTTTCCGGACACATAACTTATTTTCTTTCTTTGTGTGTGAGGAATGTTTCCTGAAAGTTTGGCCGTACCTTTTTGTAACACACTGTATATCACGTGCCGTTGCCATCCTGGTAGTCGGTAGGTCCTTATGTACATAACTGTGTTCCACAATAAGGGTTACCGTATGGGCAAGCGGTGGTGAGATGTGAGCCACCGCTACCGGTGCCAAAAGAGAAGAAAGAGCTAGTTCGTCTATCAAGGTGCTAGTCAGACTTTTCCGGTGACGTGTCCACATCTTTATCATCGTGCTTACGAAAATAGCCACTGCTCGGTCGCGTACGTGGACTAGTCTAAGATCTCCACAACTACCAGAAAGGGTGAAGGTTTCGTATCCAACCTTAAAAAGCAGACCTGTGCTCACAAAATATCCTAATGGCGCTAGAATTCGGCGCACCAACACAGCCGGCATAGGAAGAACTTGTGCCAATTGGGGGATGCGAGAAGCTAGAGAAATGTTGGCAAAGGTAACCCGTTGTATCCTGTCCAGAGCCCTTAACCTGTGACTTCGGACACTCGCACAAATTGTTTGCAGAAGATATCCGTACGCCAGTGCCGCCGTGCATCGAACGTCTGTAGTGAAGACAATTCCTTGACATTTCATCTTGTTGACCGGCTGTCCCCCCCCCCCCCCCCCCATGAACCATGGACCTTGCCGTTGGTGGGGAGGCTTGCGTGCCTCAGCGATACAGATGGCCGTACCGTAGGTGCAACCACAACGGAGGGGTATCTGTTGAGAGGCCAGACAAACATGTGGTTCCTGAAGAGGGGCAGCAGCCTTTTCAGTAGTTGCAGGGGCAACAGTCTGGATTATTGACTGATCTGGCCTTGTAACTTTAACCAAAACGGCCTTGCTGTGCTGGTACTGCGAACGGCTGAAAGCAAGGGGAAACTACAGCCGTAATTTTTCCCGAGGACATGCAGCTTTGCTGTATGATTAAATGATGATGGCGTCCTCTTGGGTAAAATATTCCGGAGGTAAAATAGTCCCCCATTCGGATCTCCGGGAGGGGTTTACTCAAGAGGACGTCGTTATCAGGAGAAAGAAAACTGGCGTTCTACGGATCGGAGCGTGGAATGTCAGATCCCTTAATCGGGCAGGTAGGTTAGAAAATTTAAAAAGGGAAATGAATAGGTTAAAGTTAGATATAGTGGGAATTAGTGAAGTTCGGTGGCAGGAGGAACAAGACTTTTGGTCAGGTGATTACAGGGTTATAAATACAAAATCAAATAGAGGTAAGGCAGGAGTAGGTTTAATAGGAGTTCGGGTTAGCTACTACAAACAGCATAGTGAACGCATTATTGTGGCCAAGATAGACTACAGTAGTACAAGTTTATATGCCAACTAGCTCTGCAGATGATGAAGAAATTGATGAAATGTATGACGAGATAAAAGAAATTATTCAGGTAGTGAAGGGAGATGACAATTTAATAGTCATGGGTGACTGGAATCGTCAGTAGGAAAAGGGAGAGAAGGAAACATAGTAAGTGAATATGGATTGGGGGGAAGAAATGAAAGAGGAAGCCGGCTTGTAGAATTTTGCACAGAGCGTAACTTAATCATAGCTAACACTTGGTTCAAGAATCATAAAAGAAGGTTGTATACCTGGAAGAATCCTGGAGATACTAAAAGGTATCAGATAGATTATATAATGGTAAGACAGAGATTTAGGAACCAGGTTTTAAATTGTACGACATTTCCAGGGGCATATGTGGATTCTGACCACAATATATTGGTTATGAACAGCAGATTGAAACTGAAGAAACTGCAAAAAGGTGGGAATTTAAGGAGATGGGACCTGGATAAACTGAAAGAACCAGAGGTTGTAGAGAGTTTCAGGGAGAGCATAAGGGAACTATTGACAGGAATAGGGGAAAGAAATACAGTAGATGAAGAATGGGTAGCTCTGAGGGATGAAGTAGTGAAAGCAGCAGACGATCAAGTAGGTAAAAAGACGAGGGCTAATAGAAATCCTTGGGTAACAGAAGAAATATTGAATTTAATTGATGAAAGGAGAAAATATAAAAATGCAGTAAATGAAGCAGGCAAAAAGGAATACAAACGTCTTAAAAATAAGATCGACAGGAAGTGCAAAATGGCTAAGCAGGGATGGCTAGAGGACAAATGCAAGGATGTAGAGGCTTGTCTCACTAGGGTTAAGATAGATACTGCCTACAGAAAAATTAAAGAGACCTTTGGAGAGAAGAGAACCACTTGTATGAATATCAAGAGCTCAGATGGCAACCCAGTTCTAAGCAAAGAAGGAAAGGCAGAAAGGTGGAAGGGGTATATACGGGGTTTATACAAGGGCGATGTACTTGAGGACAATATTATGGAAATGGAAGAGGATGTAGATGAAGATGAAATGGGAGATACGATACTGCGTGAAGAGTTTGACAGAGCACTGAAAGACATGTGTCGAAACAAGGCCCCGGGAGTAGACAACATTCCATTAGAACTACTGACGGGCTTGGGAGAGCCAGTCCTGACAAAACTCTACCATCTGGTGAGCAAGATGTATGAGACAGGTGAAATACCCTCAGACTTCAAGAAGAATATAACAATTCCAATCCCAAAGAAAGCAGATGTTGACAGATGTGAAAATTACCGAACTATCAGTTTAATAAGTCACAGCTGCAAAATACTAACGCGAATTCTTTACAGACGAATGGAAAAACTGGTAGAAGCGGACCTCGGGGAAGATCAGTTTGGATTCCGTAGAAATGTTGGAACACGTGAGGCAATACTAACCTTACGACTTATCTTAGAAGAAAGATTAAGAAAAGGCAAACCTACATTTCTAGCATTTGTAGACTTAGAGAAAGCTTTTGACAATGTTGACTAGAATACTCTCTTCCACATTCTAAATGTGGCAGGGGTAAAATACAGGGAGCGAAAGGCTATTTACAATTTGTACAGAAACCAGATGGCAGTTGTAAGAGTCGAGGGGCATGAAAGGGCAGCAGTGGTTGGAAAAGGAGTGAGACAGGGTTGTAGCCTCTCCCAGATGTTATTAAATCTGTATATTGAGCAAGCAGTAAAGGAAACAAAAGAAAAATTCGGAGTAGGTATTAAAATTCATGGAGAAGTAAAAACTTTGAGGTTCGCCGATGACATTGTAATTCTGTCAGAGACAGCAAAGGACTTGGAAGAGCAGTTGAACGGAATGGACAGTGTCTTGAAAGGAGGATATAAGAGGAACATCAACAAAAGCAAAACGAGGATAATGGAATGTAGTCAAATTAAATCGGGTGATGTTGAGGGAATTAGATTAGGAAATGAGACACTTAAAGTAGTAAAGGAGTTTTGCTATTTAGGGAGTAAAATAACTGATGATGGTCGAAGTAGAGAGGATATAAAATGTAGACTGGCAATGGCAAGGAAATCGTTTCTGAAGAAGAGAAATTTGTTAACATCGATTATAGATTTAAGTGTCAGGAAGTCGTTTTTGAAAGTATTTGTATGGAGTGTAGCCATGTATGGAAGTGAAACATGGACGATAACCAGTTTGGACAAGAAGAGAATAGAAGCTTTCGAAATGTGGTGCTACAGAAGAATGCTGAAGATAAGGTGGGTAGATAACGTAACTAATGAGGAGGTATTGAATAGGATTGGGGAGAAGAGAAGTTTGTGGCACAACTTGACTAGAAGAAGGGATCGGTTGGTAGGACATGTTTTGAGTCATCTAGGGATCACAAATTTAGCATTGGAGGGCAGCGTGGAGGGTAAAAATCGTAGAGGGAGACCAAGAGATGAATACACTAAGCAGATTCAGAAGGATGTAGGTTGCAGTAGGTACTGGGAGATGATGAAGCTTGCACAGGATAGAGTAGCATGGAGAGCTGCACCAAACCAGTCTCAGGACTGAAGACCACAACAACAACAACAACGACCGGCTGTAACGGTGATACACTTCCCGTCGGGAGTCCTCTCCCGATGTTCATCGCTCGCGACTTTGCCATGTTCAGGCCCCGTAGCCATACAATACAAAATAATCCAATAAAAGGCCGCTCTTGCTTCGTCGCCCGACCGTTCTAAAAACACTAGCTCATCCGCGTATGTTCTGCATATAAATTTGTTGTGCCTTATCGTCATACCTTGGACTCCGGAGCCTGCAGAGCAGCGACTCAACAGCGATGGCATACAATATCGTCGACAGCGGGCACCCTTGTCCGAACGATCGAGAGATGGTGATCGGACCCACCACGCGTCTATTGATGAGCACTATGGAGTATTCTCACAACGACGGTGACAAAAATTTCTGGAAACTTCATTTGCGTTAACACTTCTGTGAGATGGGCATGGCTCACACTGTCAAAGCCGCGATCGAAGTCTATCGATACCAGTTCACCCCCCAGATGGCATGTTGTTGACAGTGCCATAACATCGCGGTAATCGCTGAGTGCCGTTTGTATATTGCTATCTCCTCCTAGCTGGGTTTCGTCGACTGATATCACTTGGCATAGTTCGTGTTTAAAGCGTTCTGCAGGTATCCTGGTATAGATCTTGTAGTCGCAATTAAGAAGGGTCAGTGGCCGATAGGCCTGTATCCCTGTCCTGCCGGATGGTTTGTGGATAGGGATGATCATTCCTTCCACGAAGGAGGGTGGAAGAGGCACTTGGGGAGACATCAATTCGCATGGCAGTCCATCGCGTGATTACGAGATCTTTAAATGTACGATAAAACATTAAGGGGAACCAGATGGACTCCTGCCGGCCGAAGTGGCCGTGCGGTTAAAGGCGCTGCAGTCTGGAACCGCAAGACCGCTACGGTCGCAGGTTCGAATCCTGCCTCGGGCATGGATGTTTGTGATGTCCTTAGGTTTAACTAGTTCTAAGTTCTAGGGGACTAATGACCTCAGAAGTTGAATCCCATAGTGCTCAGAGCCAACCAGATGGACTCCGGCGATTTGTACGACGCACCCTTATCAAGTCCTTCCATGATGTCGTCAACTGTGACATCTCCTGTTGACTCCCGGTTGGCCGTCTCGTCGAGACGCGTTCGTCGGGCCTCATGAAAGGCTGGCTGATCATGTTTCGCTTCTTCATAGAGATGGCCATATTGTTCCACAAAGGTACTGGCAATGTCCTTTTGCGTTGTCGTATGGCGACCATCCGGCAGTATGACCGTCTGTAGTAAGGTTCTGCGGCTACGTTGTTTTTCTCTGATAACGTGATACATCGACGGTGATTCTCCACGGATTCATTCAAAGGCCCTTGCATGGATTGCGACACCCTCCAGACGGCGTCGTGTTATGAAAATAATTTGGGCCTGCGCTCGTTTTGTACGAGCACTCTGTTCCTGTGAAGGCTCTTGTACAGAAAGTTCGCGGAGCATCGTGAAATGAAATTTCGTTCTATGGCGCCTCCACATCATCCGCTCTCCTCCGTGTGCAATTAATGGTCGGCCCAATGCAGGCTTAACGCACTCCAGCCACCACTGCAACGTCGTCGGATATGTCGGGAGGCGTCGTTCACATATTTGTCAAGTGTCTTCGATTAAGCATCTGCACTCAGGTTCCCTGAGGTGTGCTGCATTCAATTTCCAAGCACTGTGACTCTTCCACACTCGTTGACGACTTACGGAGAATGTGCACATGTATTGTTATGTGATCTGACAAGGCGACGGTTCACAATTCCGCATAAAGGATCGCAGATTCGAGACGATGTGTTACGTAAATTCTATTGGGGTGAATAGCAGAGTGACTTGCGACATCGGTATATGCGCGTTGTCGTCGTGTATAGTCTCCCATCGATGAGATTCATGTCCTGTAGCAGTTGCTGCACTTCCGGGCATGAATTATTGTGTGGGTGTTGATCTTTTAGTGCGAGCACCCAGTTGAAGTCACCTCCAAATAATACATGTTCATACCGGCCTAAGAATAGTGGTGCAATCTCCTCTGCGTAAAATCGGGATCGATCGCGCTGTCTGTCAGACCCCGACGGCGAGTAGATGTCAACGACCCGTACTCCTGGCACTGTGAGCGCCAGTCCTCGCGCTGATGGCAGGTACACCACGTCCTCGGCTACTATGCCGCCACGTAGAAATATCGCTGCTCCGCTGCCGCTGTCTGTAGAGGATGTAGTGTATGTATCGTACTCATAGAGGTCAGGGAAGCTCTCAACACATCCTTCCTGCAGAAGGACGATGTCGACATCTGAGGCATGCTGCATGACTTGTAATAATTGCAATGTGACTGTAGTTCTAATTGTATTAATATTAATGGAGGCTGTACTATACGGAACCGCCAGGTTAGCCGAGCGTGCTAACGCGCTGCTTCCGTGACTCGGGTAGGCGCTCCGGCCCCAGATCGAAACCGCCCGGAGGATTAACGACGAGGGGCGGTGTGCCGGCCAGCCTGGATGTGTTTTTAAGGGGTTTTCCAAATCCCCTAGGTGAATACTTGGCTGGTCCCCACGTCCAGTTACACGACCCTCAGACATCTGAACACTTTCGCACTATTCCATGGATTGCACTAGTCGCAGACAGTTGGGGTACAATAATGCCTTCCTGGGGGGTCGGGGTGGCGGCAGGAAGGGCATCCCGCCACCCCTACAACTAACATTGCCACATCCGATTAACCATGCCGACGCTGCGTATCCGCGGGAGAAACGGCGCAAGTGAAAGAAAAGAAAGAAAGAAAGGGGCTGTTCTATACGCCTGCCGCTGTTCCTCAGTGTGTAAACCGCGCATGAACGCTTACGTTAACTTGTGTGCTGTTGCTAGGCGACATATTGTCTGTGCAGCAGTCTACATCTTCTGCGTGGTTAACATTCGGTGGACGCTGCACTCGCCATTATGGCTGCGTCGTTGTCTGTGGATCAGTATCGGATTTGTCAGCCCGGTTCCTATGCTGGAGGTCCATCACTCAGCAGGGCTGACCCAAGGCGGAGGTGTTGCTGTCGTGGGTGGACGGACTTCTTCCGGCGGCTCTCCATCTGGTGGGTCTGTATTCAACCCCTGCCTCGGGTGATAAGCACGTACTGCTGTGTGGGAGGCAGAAGCTCCTGTTGCGCATCTGGATGCACTATATCGTCGTTACACGCAAGTCCGTCTGACGTGGAATGCATTAAGCAGGTATCCGACGACCCTAGCTATCGATTCTTGTGGCGCTTCGGCGATCGTTGTTTGAACGTGTGCGCCCCCGTGTTCGAGTGTGGAAGCGACTCCCGGTGGTCAGGGACGAAAGCAGCTGTCGGCAAAACCGTAGGATCAATTTCCATACCTCCTACCGATCCTTTCCGGTCGGTTAATTACGTCGTCGGCGCTGGTATGGCAGAAGTGTGCGTCGTTTCGTCAAAGCTGGCGATCTTTGCTGCAGTCGGTTGCCGTAAACTGTCAGGATGTCGGAGCTGGTCATTCTTCGGGATGGGATCTGTTCGAAAAGCGTCCGCATACGTTAGTGTCATCGGCGTCAACGTGGACGTAGGCAGGGGTTCGCCATTTGGAACTCCATTTGGAACTTGCTCAATCCTCCGCTGCATACTTTCGGAACGGACGCGGCCCTTTTTCCCGCATCCACTGCACGTTTTGGGTTGTCCATCGTAGATGACTCGTGCTCTGCATCCGCCAATGAACAAGTATGAGGGTATGATGTGTCAGTTCTATTCTGATTTGACGCACGCTATTGAGAACGGGTTAGTTCGTGACCATTTTTCCTCTACGTGGCTAAGCATTCTTCCATAGGAGCGTAAGGCATCAATCACCGAATCAGACGAAACCTCGAAGGGAAGCTCGAAACTACGTATGCCTCGTAAGCAAAGTCCCGCGTGATCAATAGTTACTTCTCCAATATAGCCTAAGAGTGATCAAATTTGAGTCCATGTTTAGTATCTCGAATGATTTTGTCACGCTCCGCATCGTTAATCAGTTAGACGTAAACGACTCTGCTCACTATGGAGAGATGTATTCCAATAAGTTCGTTGTAGCCAAGTTTAACTTCGTCTCGTAGGAACCTTCCAATTTCATAGGCTTTCGGTCCCGTATATCCAAACGATAAACTGATCTTGAGAGTCGACTTTCGGTACATATGTGCCATTCCATATCGATATGAAAATGGTTGAAATGGCTGTAAGCAGTATGGGAATTAACATCTGACGTCATCGGTCCCGTATACTTAGAACTACTAAAAAACCTAACTAACCTAAGGACATCACACACATCCATGCCCGAGGCAGGATGCAAACCTGCGACCGTAGCAGCAGCGAGGTCCCGGACAGAAGCGCCTAGAACCGCTCGGCCACAGAGTCTTCTGAACGAGTGAGTACGCCGAATAGATAAACAACCACACGCGTCCGAACTTCCACGGCAGGGACGTAAACAGATGTCCGTGCCGCAGCACCGCCGAAGGCAGACTACCAACTAAGCTACCCAAGCACGACTCACGACCCGCCATCACAGCCTCAATTCTGCCTGTACCTCGTTTCCCACCTTCCAAATTTCACAGAAGCTCTTCTGCGAACCTTTCAGAAGTAGCACTCCTGGACGATAGGATACTGCGGAGACATGGCTTAGCCACATCCTCGGGGATTCTTCCAGAATGAAATTTTCATTCTGCAGTTGGCAGTTATTGTTTAACTTCGTGCTCATTTGACCATTCGTTAAAATTTTGGCAGTAGTTGCTTTCCGTAGGTCACTGTAGAAAATTTAGTTATGCGGTGTTTTCTCAAACTGACTGTGCCAACGATTGCTGTTCTTCAGTTGCGATGGTAATTCTTGTAATGCTTAATACTTGGTATCAGTGATTTATTAAAACTGGCGAGAGTTCTTACTATGAAACTGCAAAAATAAATCTGGCTGTGCCTCGATTTTTAGAATTTGTTTGTAAATTACGTTGGCAAAGTCTGCTCAAATTTGTGGTTCCAATAGCTGCTTCTCTTGAGTTGCAATAGTAAATCTCGGTGGCAGCGTTGCTTAATAATGATGTCAATAAATTGCTGTGTTAGAAGTTTTAGTAAGTTCTTCCACCAGTAGCATTTTAAAAGTGATATTAATAAATTATGGTTGTATATGTTGTTCCTACGTATCGTGTTTTAAGCTTGTCTCAGAGTTTTTTGGCGTGAAATGTTTTGCTTATTTACACCAAGTGATTTGTCTGAATTAAAATAAACTTTTTACAATCGATAATGTTGCGACTCAACACCGGCTCCCAGCCACTTTCATTGTGTATTAAATATGGTTGAAATCGATCCAAGGACTTAGGAGGAGCACTTCATCCGTGAATTTGCCTGCGTACGCCCGTGTCATATATATTTCACATATATTTGGCTTATTTGACATGTATTTGTACACATATTTCACCCTGCAGTTTCACTTTCACGCAGCTGAATGTTTATGACGTTATATCTCATAAATATTGACATAATTTTGCACTTATATCCAGTGGTATATGTGAGTGTGTGGGGGTACTGACTGCAAAATATGTTTGAATAGGTTTAGTAGAAAAGAAAAAAGAACGGTACCGACTCGCAGTCGTGTCATCCTCAGACTTTAGGCATCGCCGGGTGAGGATACGGGCGGGCATGTAGTCAGCACACCGCTCCCCCAGCCGTTGTCAGTTTTCATGACCCGTGCCGCTATTTCTCAGTCAAGTAGCTGCTCAACTGGCCTCGCAAGGGCTGGGTGCAATCCGTTTGCCACTAGCACTCGGCAGGCCTTTGGTGTTAGTAGGAAAGGAGTGAGAAGTGAAGACTTCATTAAGCCATGCAGGATGCGGCCCGTTTCACGGATCTCAGCGTTTATGATGTCATACCTTCTGGATTATGTCGCGTAAAATGATATAAATTTGGTGCCACATTCAGTGATATATTGAATATTGTCTTCAAAATGTGGCGCGAATACAGTTCGTAGTAAAGACATGAAAAGCGGAAATGTAGTGAGTGATAAACATTTATTCCTCTCTTCATTTTTTGGCGACTTGCACCGTGAAAAAGTTTCGTAATAGTTTGAAATAATGTGTAAAGTTTATAACAACTCAGTAAGTGCTCTCATTTTCATATAATTGGTGAATGAAGTCGTGAGCTGCACATGATTTACGTCCCACCCCGACCCCTTTGATACGTGGTTGTTACACCAAACCGATTCTCTCTGATGTGTATAGTTTGGCTGAAATCGGACCATTGGTTGGGGACGAGATGTGAAACAAACCTACATACATGCATACGTATACATAAAAACATCTGCTTTGCACTCTCCCTGGAGATGGTTTTATTCCACATACTCGACAGTAATTTATCGTTGATAGGAATTTTCACTAATGTCTATATCTGTATCTACATGGAAACTCTGCAAATCACACAAAAGGGCCTGGCAGAGGGTTCCTCGAACCACCTTCATAGTAATTTTCTGTTATTCCACTCTCTAACAGTGAGCAGAAAAAACGATCACCTATATATTTCCGTGGGAACTCTGATTTCCCTGATTTTATTATGATGTTCGTTTCTCCCTACGTAGGTCAGCATCGAAAAAATGTTCTCGAATTGGGAGAAAAAAGTTGGTGAATAAAATTTCGTGAGACGATTTCGCCGCAACGAAAAACACTTTTATTTTAATGGTGTCAACCCCAAATTGTGTATCACGTCAGCTGCACCTTCACTTTGCATTTAAGGATAGCAGCGACGATTCCATCACGCGCAGTTAGTATTTAGAAGCGTACATGGAAGGATTAAGTTTCGTCGAGATGTAACAAACACCATTTTCAGCTCAAGATGGCAGCAAGATGGCTCGCTGAAATATCATAATCGAGTGATTGTTCGATTCTTTTGCAGAATCTACAAGAATACTATCAGTTAGTAAGCTGGTGACGTTTACCTAGTTGCATGACAAATGGTACTAGAGTTAACCATAGTAGATACAAACTGTAGCGGCAGTCATTCACCAAATATTTGAGGTTGTTTGATGTTGGTGCTACTTTCTGACAAATTGGTGCCGAAAAGGATCCCGCCGCGGGCCGCATAAGATCAATTAGAAGAGTGACGGCCCAGCGATTAAAACATGCCTCGTTGCTGTATCCTAGAAGACAGCGAGCTGTGCGGAATTTGTGGAATACAAGCAGACATCAGAATCACAGTATGCATTTCAGTAGAGAGATGATTAGCAGAATGTTCACTATCGGAGAACGAATCCACTTAGAATAGAAGTGTGAGTGTAAAATAAACTGTGCAAAGTTGAAACGTTTTTGTACTATGATAAATGATAACTGTTGTACGGTATTACAGTGAAAGGAACATCTCGGAGAAGGCTAGGTACACATTCATCTCAATCGTACCGTCTTAACTCCACGGCGCTAAGCGACTTGATTAGAGGCAGATGAGCATCTTGCTGTGCGCTGTTCCCAAATGCGGAGTCGCTGCAGCAGCTCGGAGCCAGCCCAAACTACTTGCAGCAAGTGGATGTGGGGGGAGGATTACTAATATCGATATTCAGTTACGAGGCGAGAGCAAACAGGGGGCTTTTATGCGTCGGTCGGGATTATGCACTGCAATATATTGCGGGCTTTGTCTTGCCTCGCCTTGCTCCAGCGGCTGTGGCGGGAGTTGGTGCGGCACGAAGTTGGCGCTGAGCCGCCCCTACCTGTGTTATCAGCCGCCGTGACGCGGATAACCAGCACTCTGCCAACTCCTCTGCATAAATCCCGGCACTTCGCTCAGACTCCTTCCTCAGGCTAACAAGTCAATAAATCAAATGGACCGCACTCAACATTAAGTGCGGTATTCTCTCTCTCAGTTGAAGCAAATACATAGCATTTTTAGACATTCGAAGTTTTGTTTATTTACTTAGCCTGTGACGTATCTACAGAATCTTATGTTGTGTGTATATTAACGGTTGAAAATGTAGAAATATTGCGTATAACTATCAGTAAGTTTTGTTACTAACTGATATTGTGCTATCACATATCAATATCCTCACCCCCATACAGGTGTGAATGTTGGCTATGGAATTGCAAGTTTCCGTCTGACGGCTATAGCGGTCGTGCAGGATCTAGCAGACCCAACGTCGTGTGCCCACTGAGCCATCCCTCCAGCAGCTCCTTACCAAGAACGGCCACCGCCGCTGCCATATAGGACAGCCAGCGGCAGCGACGCAGCCCGAAAGTGATCAGAGCCTCTTTGTTAGTTGTTGCTGCGGAGACAGCCGCAGTTCCCTCGATCGTGCCTGGTACAGGGATCCCCATCCGTATTGACACCAATAGCTGGTCTCTGATTCTTACTGCATTATTCGTAGCCTAACGAGTCCCCATACGCTTGGAGAAATACGAGGGTAGTCCCAAAAGTAAGGTCCCCCATTTTTTTATAAGTACAGACCTATGTTTGTGTGGCAGCTGGTCACATTGTTATGAAGAGTGCGTCACGCGTTGTGTGTAAACATGCGCACTCCGCGCTGAGGCGCTCAGTCTTGGCTTGGCAGCCTTGGACAATGGAGCTCCCGTTGGATGTTACCGCCAAGTGCGAATTGCGCGCAGTAATTCGGTTGTTAAACGCAAAGGGCACTGTGCCGATTGAAATCCCTCGCCAATTGACGGGAGTGTATGGTGAGTCGTGCATGGATGTCAAAAATGTTCGTAAGTGGTGTAGAGAGTTTGCAGCTGGTCGGACCGAAATTCACGTCGAACAAAGGAGCGGGAGACCGTCAATTTCTGAGGAGACAGTGTTGAAGGTTGAGCAAAGCATGCGTGAAGATCGGCGGAACACCCTGGATGATCTCTGCACGTTGGTTCCTGAGGTTTTCCGAAGCACCGCTCACAGAATTTTAACGGAAACATTGACTACGGGGAGGTGTGCGCAAGAGGAGTGCCACGCATTCTGACTGAGGACGACAAGCGGCAACGAGTTTATCCTCCCCGCGCATTTCTTCACCGCCTTGCAGCCGAACGGGACAAATTTCTGGACTCAACTGTTACGAGTGACGAAACCTGGGCATACCACTTTACACCTGAGACCAAGGAACAATGACGCCAGTGGCGGCATCCTCCTTCGCAGCATGGAGGCGAACTGGTATGACATGGACAAACAAAAACTGCCACTGCGTCTACAAAAATGCATCAACAGAAATGGTGATTTTGTCGAAAAATAGTTAAATGTTCCAGTTGTAAACTGATGTAAACTATTGTAAAAATAAATAGGTCTATGTACTTATAAAAAATAGGAAAGCTTACTTTTGGGGTTACCCTCGTACATCTTTTCTTTGCTGTTGAACTTGTTCGCTCATGACCAGCTTTCCTACGACGGCAGTTCCTGCACCACTGTGTAGCCCATCTCTCCTTACCGTTGTGTATGAGGTCGTACACAACAGATATTAATACAGCTAGTTACAAGTTTGTAGCCGGCCGCGGTGGTCTCGCGGTTCTGGGCGCTCAGTCAGGAACCGCGCGACCGCTACGGTCGCAGGTTCGAATCCTGCCTCGGGCATGGATGTGTGTGATGTCCTTAGGTTAGTTAGGTTTAAGTAGTTCTAAGTTCTAGGGGACTGATGACCACAGATGTTAAGTCCCATAGTGCTCAGAGCCATTTGAACCAAGTTACAAGTTTGTAAATGTCACACTGTAAAGTACACATCACATAGATGTAAAATCACAGAACACGGGGCATGGATATTTTCAAATATCTAAAAAGTTGAGTATATGCTGAGCTTAACCAGCTGATTGCCAGCCGGTGGGCTGTGATGTGTGGACAACCTCCAAAATGGTACAACCCAGGCAATGTTTCATGTGGCAAAAACCTAAACCCATGGCGACTGCACTAAATGTGACATTCCTTGCGGCCACGGAAGTATACAGACTTTACATCTGAAGTCAATACGGAACCCCATGTCGCTATTCGTAAGTCGTCATCTCACTGGACTTGGAAATGCACGTGGACAAGGCACTGGCTACGTCACAGCGAGGAATTCCACGTTCTGCTACACTACGGAGCGTGAAATAAAGAATGTACTCCGTCTTTAGGCCGAGAGTGGCCTACCGGGACCGTCCGACCGCCGTGTCATCCTCAGAGGAGGATGCGGATAGGAGGGGCATGGGGTGAGCACACTGCTATCCTGGTCATTATGATGGTATTCTTGAACGAAGCCGCTACTATTCGGTCGAGCAGCTCCTCAATTGGCATCACGAGGCTGAGTGCACCCCCAAAAATGGCAAAAGCGCATGGCGGCCTGGATGTCACCCATCCAAGTGCCGACCACGCCCGAAAGCGCTTAACTTCGGCGATCTTACGGGAACCGGTGTATCCACTGCGGCAAGGCCATTGCCGAAATAGAGAATATGGCATGTAACATTTTAGGTTCACGTCTACCTCTTCCCATTTCTTTTTACCATTCCTTTTCAGTCACAAGAACACGTGCCACCATGCTCTACTGCGTAAAGCATCGTATATGGTACAAGTATAAGCTGTTTAAAAGAAAATTGAGGATCTATCTTAAAAATATCAAATAATGACGTTCGTACCTACAGTCTTTAGACGGTGTATGCCATGTATGGAGAGCTGGTTGTTGTATCGAAGCTGTAGCGCAGTTGGAGCGTCGTGAGTTCTCTAGCAGTGCACGATGCGGTGAGAGCAGTGCGTGTTGTAGAGATGGTAAAACAAAAGTTTCACTATTTATTTCACCTTACCAGTCCTAATCCGTTCACAGCGTAGGGAACGCTGTGGCCAGGCTTCGAATTAGAACCCCTGACCACTCTGAATTCCCCCTCCCCCCTCTACCCAACCAACCCACTTCGTCCTCCTTCCTATGGATCAAAACTGTCAAAATCAAAATGAAAAGCAACGTTAGGAGAAAAAGTGAAGACGAAGATAACAGTTTCGCGTCCACCTCCTCCCAGTTTTCTTCACATTCTGTTTTCTAAAAAGTTCGGAGTATTTCATATTCATTTAATAGAAGTATTATCTGAAAAGTCGAAGTTATTTGTAGCAAGTAATGTATTTGCTACAATTCTTGGCGCAAAGGCTACCCACTGGGTGTTCCGCAAATAACCAGAAATCTTAACGTGACTGCTCGTCTGTGTCTGAAAGTAAACGCAAGCTACATACTGGAATTCCTATTATGAAACTTCCTACATTTCTCTGGGTTTATGGACTGGCTCATGTTTGCATCTATCGGTAAATATTTTTTTTCAGTGATTGTAAGCAATTTTAAAAAAATTACATCTTCTACTCCAATGAATTACGAAACGAATTACTTCAGAGAGTTGGTAGTCAATGCATTATTGAGGGGGGGGGGGATATGGGAACTATGCATACGCCAATTGACATTGGACACTATACCTTAACAATATTCAATTTAAAATCGAGAGTGAGATGCAAATTCAATTGAGTTCCTACTAGTATGTATGTTACATAGTTGTACAACACTACTTAGTGTTCCTCTACGAGCAATTGGCTGCTCAAACCATTAACGGGTCCAGAATCTTCTTGCCAGTTTTCTCCGCCCTTCTTCGACAATTGCAGTTGACGCTGCTACTTTGTAGAGCACGTCCATTTTGGTAAGGAAATTGCTTGGTTTACGAGCCAAATAAAGCCGAAAACGGCCGCTGGAGAGGGGTGAGAGATCAAATCACGTTGATCAGAACATCCCGTGTGACGACGACGTTGTCACTTATGAAGTCGGGCGTCCCGTCGGTGTCCAATATTTTATGTGTTTGCTATTTGATTATTATTTGACTGCTTTCACGTGTGTGGTGTGAAGTAGTTGAAAGTGTGCATTAGGTACTGTTCCTACGTCATGACGCCAATAACTATTCTCATGTAAGATTGCTTACGAATATATAGTTCAGTTTCAATTCAATTTTTCTTGTTTCGGAACTGGTGACCGTTAGCTATTTTCATCAATGACATACTTTGTAAATATTCTTCCAAATTTTCCACTACCTATTGTTAATTAAAAACTAGTTTATGTGATAAAAATATATAAAGTTAACAAAACTTCGTTTCTAATCGTCACTGCTGAAGTACTGAACAGTGGCGATTTGGTTATAAATTCATCTAATCCTCTCGATTTTGCATTATTCTTCGGAATAGATGCCTTTACCCCACAGATTAGGGACTTGAGGTACACGGTCATATAGAAACGCCTAATTACCCAGACAGGTGGAAGGGTTATATCGCGTTAGGACGGCTTTACAGGCGGAAGGATCAGCGACGATTTTTCGGTGTGAGTATGCAGCAAACAACGGAAACCATTACATTAAAGACATACGTTGTGTATCTACAGGGCAAGTGGCCTGTTGACCAAAGCATCATGATGGTCTCACAATAAGCAAAAGACTGCGTACTAGCCCGCCAGGATAGTAAAACAAAGAGAGTTACCATAACAAAAATATTGAAAAACAGCGAAAGAGTAATATTTCCTGAGCCAGAGAGTGGAATTTGTGAGATCTGAATGTACTATGGAAGTACAAAGATTCAGCCCTTATATAGCGTGCTTAAGTGAGGACTAAGAGAAAGAAGAAAGATTATCTGGTTCATAAGAATACTATGTAACCACAAAAGCAACGGGAAATGGTGATACGAAAGTTGGAATGGCTAAGAAAGAGGTTTCTACGCACAATCGGCGAAGTAATAAAAACGCTGACAAGAGGATGCGACAGGATGGTAGTAACGTGTTACGGCAGCAGTGGTACTTCCAAGTAGAACAGGGAACAGCAGCTGGTAACAACTGTAGGAAAAGCCATGAGTTAACACACGTGGCAAATAACTGAGGATGTTGGTTTAACTGCTACTGAGACACGACGATGTAGAAAGAGGAGAGGAAGCCATGGATGGCGTGTGAAGCAAGGTACTATCCATCACGATACTTTGACGAAGCCATTTTGTAACCTCCCACATTCAGTCTATTGTGACACTTGCCCGTGTGCTACATCGTTATCCCCAGTCACAGACTACTGCTCATCCTATCCGTCAGATCATTTATGTATTTAGACAACAAGATCATATCGAATTTACTTGGAGCACTCCTGAAGACAACTTCGTCTCTGATGAACATACGCTACCCATGAGAGCGTACTAGGTCTTATAACTGAATAACTCTTTGACTCCCTAACGTATACGAAAACCCAATTCGTATGTTCAGATCTTCCTTAACAGTCTGCAGTGCGCACTGGAATCCTCTTCGGAAAATATTTGACACTTGGGACTGATTTACGAAATGCTACTTTGAAAATTTTGGGTATTTTTACTCACAGGCAGGGAAACTTTCATCATACTCTTGTACGAGACACTCACAAGGGAAACTCCCCATCGCACCCCCCTCAGATTTAGTTATAAGTTGGCACAGGGATAGGCCTTGAAAAACTGAACACAGATCAATCGAGAAAACAGGAAGAAGTTGTGTGGAACTATGAAAAAAATAAGCAAAATATACAAACTGAGTAGTCCATGCGCAAGGTAGGCAACATCAAGGAGACTGTTGGCTTACGAGCACCGTGGTCCCGTGGTTAGCATGAGCAGCTGTGGAACGACAGGTCCTTGGTTCAAATCTTCTCTCGGGTGAAAATTTTAATTTTTTATTTTCAGATAATTATCAAAGTTCAGGCACTCACACATAATCAACTTCGCTCTCCAAAATTCCAGGACATGTTCAGATTTGCTTGGACATATACAGAATTTGACGGTCTACGCACGGAAACATTTGAAAACGTAAAAAACATATGTTTTGACAGAGCACAGGGAAAACTGTGCGACTCTGAAACTGTTGCATTCATTTGATGCAGTTTATGTGACAAACTCTTATGTTTTCATCACTTTTTTGGAGTGATTATCACATCCACAAGAAAACCTAAATCGGGCAAGGTAGAAGAATCTTTTTACCCATTCGCCAAGTGTGCAAGTTAGGTGGGTCAACAACATATTCCTGTCATGTGACGCACATGCCGTCACCAGTGTCGTAAAGAATATATCAGACGTGTTTTCCT
Source organism: Schistocerca nitens (assembly GCF_023898315.1). Lineage (NCBI taxonomy): Eukaryota > Metazoa > Arthropoda > Insecta > Orthoptera > Acrididae > Schistocerca > Schistocerca nitens. The sequence continues at coordinate 871,984,962 of NC_064614.1, forward strand.
GTGGAGGAATCGGTTGACCTATGACGTTCCTATTGGAGAGGCACGTCCTTTCGTCTACTAATCGCACGGTTTTGCGGTGCGGTCGCAAAACACAGACACTAAACTTATTACAGTGAACAGAGACGTCAATGAATGAACGGACAGATCGTAACTTTGCGAAAATAAAGAAAGTAAAATTTTCACTCGAGGGAGGACTCGAACCAAGGACCTTTCGTTCCGCATGTTGCCCATCTTGCACATGGACTACTCAGTTTGTATATTTTGCTTATTTTTTCATAGTTACACACAACTTCTTCCTGTTTTCTCGATTGATCTGTGTTCAGTATTTCAAGGCCTATCAACTGTGTCAATTTATAACTAAATCTGAGGGGGGTGCGACGGGGAGGTTCCCTTGTCAGAAGGATGGTGCACTCTTCAGAGTTCCACAGTCTCATGAAAAAGTGCACTGACGGCAACAATTAAACCCTTATTCCGTTGAATACAATTAACTACAAAAATACTTCGTTAGTAGATGATAAACAATTATTCGGTACGAATGCCACAAAACTAACACAAAATATACTGAAATTAATGACACGCAGTCTTTGTTTAACCATTATTCTCTCTTGTCATTATTCTGAGAGGTTGTAATCCCTTCGTTTATTATCATCATCGCAGCTTCTCGTCCTCAGACATATTTTACATCACTTATTTTCGCCCCGGGTTTCGTTTTAGAACAAATTCTAGTGTGTTTGATTGCTTTCTTGTTCTCTCTTCTGTCTTAGACTGCTTAGTAAACGGATCCAATAAATGGATAAAAGGTTGTGTCTTACAATGCTTAGATTAACGGAATCACAATATTATGTATATTTACTTCATTCATTCGTATTACTGGATTTACTTCTTGTCCTCGTCTAATAATTTTTAGTGTTTTACAGCAAATATTCGTTATTGGTCGTATTAATACGACAATGCAATGGGCCGGCCGCCATTATCGCAGCCGTAAGTTACCACAGCACCTATTTGTATTCAGTTGCATGATAACGAAGTCCAGTGCTGGTTTATAAGCATCATTTTATTACCAAGTTAAGTCTGAGCAGAAAACCGATTAGTCATTGCTCCCCGGGCACGCATCATCGTGTTACAGATAGGCCTGCAACATAGTCTTCATTATCATAGTCGGTCTCTCTCTCGTCTGACTTTTATACACACTGCGGTCAATATTGACAACTTACTAAACGGGAAGGGCGATTATTAGTTACGTTGTGACTTAAATTTCTAATGAAAGACGCTCTGCGACAATAGCTGGAAAAATCTATCTGGACGAACATCCAAACAATTTGTTTAGGTTACTTGAACGTATTATCAGTATAAACCTTTCTGTGCGACGCCATTATTCATCACATATCCACTATCATTAGTATGTCAGTTTAACAAAAAATATGTTTTTCACTAGTTGTGACCAATTCTATTTCGGAAAACTTCGTTTACCAATAATAGCGTTTGCTACGGGAATCCAAAGCATATACACAGAATAAAAAGTCTCTTACGCCAGTATGCCCAGTAAAAGAAGAATTTGATTTTTCCTAAGTTTTTAACATTACAGTTCGAAGCAAGTGTCAGTGTGATCAGAGCAGTAATGCGTGGAACTTCCCGTGGATTATGTCGGAGCTAAGCGAATTCGAACGTGTGCAAATTGTTGGTGTCGGTAATGGTGGGTGCTTCCGTCACCAACATAGCTGAAGTGTCTGGTGTGTCAAGAGCCACCGTATGGAAGATATATACCGGATGGAGGGACAGCGGTAAAACGTCATCCGTCTAGTGACAATGCGGACGAAAGTATGTGCTGAGTGATCGTGGTAGGCTGTCGTTAAATAGGATTGTGACGATTAATAAGAGAACTACGTCTGTAAGACTAGGAACTGCACGACGTGCTGGAATTCCGAAATCACTCACTACTGATGCAAATTCCCATAACAGTAAAATATGGCAGCGAAGGCGTAAGACTTGGGCCATGAAGCAATGCTGGTCGGATGAGTCTTCTTTTACATATCTTCCAACTTCTGGCCGAGTTTACGTTCCGAGACCGTGTTTTTGTGATCGCGAGAACGCCCAATGTCACCAGAGCCTTTGTAGGCTATTTTCGAGAGACAGGCGCGTAACCACTGTCCACGTCCGTCATCGTTGTTTGAACCAGCAACTATTTTACTGAAGGAATGTATAAGATTCCCTTGTAACAATGTATAACCTGTGTTTATCGTCTCTGAAACGAGCAGTACGTGTTCTCATTGCCAAAGGTTTCCTTACACCGTATTAGGCATTGCAATGTGCTGTGATTTTGCTCTTTCCGAACTTTTGTCCACCTGGTGCATATCTTCACCTTTGTGAAGACAGTAAGTTTGTCCCATCATTGCAGGGATATGCCAGCGATTAGTGAGCAGCCAAGCTGCAGCATAAACGTACGAGGTTTACAGGCGGATTTAGCGTGCAGCATCCGCGATCGGCGTGTCGAACGCGCAGATTCGCACCAGGCAATGGCATCATAACTGTTTGTGCTTTGGGCCGGGGCCATCATCGGCTCCCAGGAAGCCGTGAATATCTGCTTCAAGGCCACACTAGCAGCGTCGTTTACGCAAACCGTCGCTCACCATATACCGAAAAACACTAGTAAGTGCGTTGCGTAGGGTAATTACTATTTTACCTCGTACTAACATTTCGTCCCGGTCCATTCGCATTACAATCGCCGGACAAAATAACTGCATAAATGCCTTTATGCACACTGGACTTAGCTTACCTTTGACCCCTCAGTTCGTGAGGAAGTGAAACGTAGGGAATTATATACTACTAGACTCCTCTGTTGAAGGTGATTCCTAAAACGGTGTAAGTAGGCTTCCAAGAGATAGCTTGCGTCTGCCCTCAAGCGTCTACCAGTTCAGATTTTGCATCACCTCCGTGACCCTCTGCCATTGGTTAAACAAACCTGTGGCCTTTATTTGCATGGTACAATAGCTGCTGCTATTATTAGAGGCAAAGGTGGAAAAATGGGCCCCTGCTGGTATTATGGGCCCCCTACATATTTGGAAGTACAGGCCATGAATTCTAGAGGAGAGCACATGAACTACTAGAACTAGTTGCCAAACTTCACTGTAGAGTGTGCAGACGTAGTAGCTGTCATCGTTTGTGAGTAGTCGAACTGTGAATTTTTTCGCTCTCATCAAAAGTTTGAAAGGTTAGTGTTTATTTGAATAAAACTCAAATTTCTAACATGTTATTACTAAAACTAAGGTAAGGTACGTATTTGGCTTGTTGTTGGGATGCCGTTTTACATTAATTAACGACGGTTGCGAACCAAACTAACCGTAGGCAAAATCGTTTTTCCCAAGATGTCGAGGGTGGATATATGGGCCCCTTTTGCTGCTGGTATTATGGGCCCGGTAAAATCTACCAGATTTTATGGGACCATTTACAAATATTGCTACTCTTTATGTTTCAGATGCCTCGAAGACATCTTGTACCACCAAAAAAATCGAAACGGCAATCGTGGGACAAAGCAAATATGTCAAATGCTATTGTAGCTATTAAAGAGAAAAAAATTGGGTTGAAAAAAGCGGTTAAAGTGTACTCTGTCCCTCCTTCTACGCTCCAAAGGCTTTCACGAATCGATGAACCCGTCGAAGAAATAGTTAATATTAAACTGGGCCGTCCACCGGTTTTACCACAGGGACTTGAGGACGAACTGGTTAAATATCTTCTCATTATGGAATCCAAATTCTACAGCCTTACCAGAAATGATGTCACGCGCATGGCCTACCAGCTTTGCACAAGAAATAAAATCCCTCATCCATTTGTAAAGGGCGAAGTTTCTGGTCGAACTTGGTTTGACCATTTTATGTCACGGCACAAAAATATTCTGTCTATTTTGAAGCCATCCGCAACTTCGATTTCACGTGCTAATGAGTTTAATAAACAAGCTGTTGACAATTTATTCAGTTTACTTGAAGCTGCGTTCAGTAACTATAAATATCCTGCAGACAGAGTTTTTAATGTAGACGAATCAAAAAATGGCTCTGAGCACTATGGGACTTAACTGCTGAGGTCATCAGTCCCCTAGAACTTAGAACTACTTTAACCTAACTAACCTAAGGACATCACACACATCCATGCTCGAGGCAGGATTCGAACCTGCGACCGTAGCGGTCGCGCGGTTCCAGAATGTAGCGCCTAGAACCGCTCGACCACCCCAGCCGGCAGACGAGTCAGGTCTTAGTGTCGTTCAAAGAAAAATTTCTCGTGTCATCGGCCTGAGGGGAAAAAGGCAAGTTGGTGCATTATCTGCAGCTGAAACAGGATCACTTGATGCTTATGTGTGTGACTTTTGTGAATAGACTAGACGTAGGCTGTGAAAATCATCCCACCAGTAGACTAATTAACAATGTTCAGAGTGAATCTTTCTTTCATTGTACACAAAAATTAAATAAAATAATTTTTTCAAATTTTTGTTTCTTTTTATTTCAAACTACCTCGGGGCCCATATTACCAGCACAAATTCTTGACGCAACAAACTGTAGACTATCAGGAAAAATAAAATTTTGTTTTAACTATTAAAAAGTTGAACCAAAACATGTCGTAACTATTTGCAGGACATACTAGAGAAATGCTTTATGTTAATTTCAGGTGATTATACTAAAAATAAAAGGTGTTATATAAAAAAAACAAAGTAGGGGCCCATTTATCCACCTTTACCTCTATTTGGTCTGGATCCCACACACTTGAGCAATACCATAATTTCGGTGGCACGAATGTTTTGTCAACAATGTTCTTTGTAGACTTACTGCGTATTCTTACTTTCTAGCCAATGAAACCAAATACAGGCAGGAAACGTCCTGGCAGATTAAAAGTGTGCCGGACCGAGAATCGAACTTGAGACTAACGTCTTTCGCGGGCAACTGCTCTACTAACTGAGCTACCCAAGCACGACTCACAAGCAGTCCCCACAGCTTCAGTTCTGCCAGTAACTTGTCTCCTACCTTCCAAAACTCACAGAAGCTCTTCTGAGAACCTTGCAGTACTAGCACTCCTGGAAGAAAGGATATAGCGGATGCATGGCTTAGCCACAGCATAGGGAATGTTTCCAGAATGAGATTTTCACTGTGCAGCGGAGTGTGCACTGATATGAAACTTCCTGTTTCCAGAATGAGATTTTCACTCTGCAGCGAAGTGTGTGCTGATATGAAACTTCCTGACAGGTTAAAACAGTGTGCCGGCAGTTTATGTTAAATACTATTGAATCATAAATATATAAAATATGAGGAGGAGGTCCAACATTAGTGAAATTTCTGGGGAAGAGCGATCGCCACGCGTACACAATGTGTAGTAATATTTTCTCAGTTTTTGTAAACACGTACTTCGGTATTATATTTGCCGCATGTCAGTTTTCGTACTAATATCTAATGCAATAAAACTTTTGAGTTAGGTAAAACCTATGAACTAATTCACAAAAATATTACAGCTGTTTTGTACAGATAGTTTAGCATCCAAAACGGGTTGAAGTAAATGGCTCTTTAAAATCTTGACATATAGCTCTCACTTTTGAAATGATCTCCGAAGGTCACAACAACTGCCTGTATTTCCAGAATGAGATTTTCACTCTGCAGCAGAGTGTGCGTTGATATGGAACTTTCTGGCAGATTAAAATTGTGTGCCGCCACACTGCAATTCTGCCAGTACCTCGTCTCCTAGCTTCCAAACTTCACACAAGCTCTTCTGAGAACCTTGTAGAACTAGCACTCCTGGAAGAAATAATATTGCGGAGACTTGGCTTAGACACAGCGTAGGGGGTGCTTCCAGAATGAGATTTTCAGTCTGCAGCCACTGATATGAAACTTCCTGGCAGATTAAAACAGTGTGCCGGCACACAGAAAATCTCACTCGGCAAATACAGGCAGTTGTTTTGATCTTCGGAGATCGTATCAAAAGTGAGATCTATATGTGACGATTTTAAACAGCCATTCACTTCAACCGTTTTTGGATGGTAAACTATCTGTACAAAGGAGTTGTAATATTTTTGTAAATTAGTTTATTAGTTTCACCTAACTTAAAAGTTTTAATCCATTAGGTATTAGTACGAAGACTGCCATGCGGCGAATGTAATGCCTGAAGTACGTGTTTACAAAATCTGAGGATATATTACTACAGATTGTGTACGCATAGCGATCGCTCTTCGCCAGAAATTTCACTAATGTTGGACCTCCTCCTCGTATTTTATATATTTCTGATTCAATAATATTCAACATAAACTGAAAAATTTATTTCAAAATTTGTGACTGTTTGAAAAAGTGCTGGGGATAGTTTTTGAATCCTGTTAGAACTCCCGAAGGTATTTACACCGTAGACGTTCTGATTGAATAGCATGCATGACATGTTCTGTTCACTTATTGGGAACGAACCTCTGTTACCGTCGTCAGTCGATGCAGCCAGCAGAGTGACCACACCACATCAGGTAAGCCTCTGAACCAGTGACGGAACACCTGCAGTGTAAAAGCTAACGACGAGCAACGACATGCAAGCAGCGAGCAGCGAGGCTGTTATGTACACGTACTCTAAAGGTGATAATATCTTGACATAACAGTGAATGATTCTTTCCCTTGGTGCGAAAAATATAGATTTTTAACCAGAGTTTCCCTTTGCCAGAGTTATCCAATTGATAGTCTGTTTTCCTGATGTTCGACCATGTGATGTTGGTTAATACGCGTATGGTTTCTTGACCTTTTATAGCACTCAAAACATATTCCAGGCGAAACCTTTTGTACATGTACGGAAAAGTGTAAGTCAAAAGTGAGCCGTGACTGCGTTGAGCTATCTCTGGATCCTCTTGTTGACTGGCGTCCCGATAGGAGGCGCTAGTGCGGCACTAATTAGCACGGTTTATCGCTTTTTACAAGTGATGGAATGGTAAAAATCGTGCCGCAGTTGCCAAATGGTTGGTGTCGGTACGAGGTGGCAGCAGACACAGACGGAGGGCTCGGTATGTTGACATTGTGCACCAGAAATTTGCTTCTGGAATGTTCTCGCCGTGTACAGTTTGAATGTCGGCAGTAGGAATAGTGCTTTGAATAATAGCAAACGGAGTTCTCAAGAAGTTACTGAGCGTACCCTGTTTATTCCCTCAGTGAATCTCTCCTGTGTAGTTTGCAAGAGGAGATTTCTTGCAATTACTTTAACATATTTGAAGTCGCGAGTGTATATTTCCTGACGTGATTAGTGCTTTCCGCGCGTGTGTTGTACGGGCAGCTGGTCTGTTAGAACCCCCGAGTTAGTCTCGGGTTCCTACATAAATGTTTGCCTAGATGGACTACTGACTGAAGTGGTAAATTTGTCTTTCAACTGTTGCATTCATAGTCTGCCGGCAGTACGTAATGTGCACTGTATTTCCATTTGTTGCTCTTAAGCTTTAATTCATTCCTAATCTGTGGTAAGTTTTGGGCAAAGTTGAATCAGCTTTTGACGTTTTAAACTAATGTTCTTTTAAATTTGTTTTAGATGGGTTGAAATCTTGAGGGTCTGCAACATCAATCCTATCTGTAAATTTTGAGCCTAATGTCCGTGCCAGGTGGGTAAGCTTGTATCTATTATTCTGTATTAACAAAACAGCTATCGATGTCTGTTGATAAATATGCTATTGATTATCACAAGTGTTTTAGCCTCTTATTAGCAGTTGCTTCTTGTAATTAAGAGGTTAAGGCCTTAGTCATTTAACTGGGAGTTAAGTGAATAACCCCTAACCCTTTGTATTAGTAGTTTTAGTATAGAAAACTCTAAGTAAAGTGAATAAGGCCAAAGCTTTTAATTATAAGCAGAGATTTCTATTAGTGTACAAAATCTTTTAATTGCAAGAATAAATTTCAACTACGGTACAAAAACTACTTGTGATAACAAATTCAGGTTTATCAGCAGGCATCTCAAGATCTTTTGAAACTACAGTATAATACGTAGATACAAGTCTACCCGCCTAGCACGGCCATTAGGCTTAAAATTTATAGATAATACAGCGAACGTTACGTCACTTTAAGGGCTTTATTAAGTCTTGAAAGACATGAACACCTTATTGCCCGTGCTCTTGATTTTGGTGCCGTAATGTGTGTGGTATTTGTTGAGAACCTAGGCTTCTGAGCCATGACGTGGTAATTGACGCGGCACTTGCTGCTTCTACATACTCTTATTTCGGCCTGTGCAAGTACCCGGGTGGCGTCTCCGGTGACCGTTGGCCCTTGCTGGAATTTTGATTCCAGCAGCAGCTGCTAAACAAGCTAAGTTTTCCGGTTATTCTGTTTGATGGGTGGTTTTAAGTAACTGCCATTTGGAGCCTGCCCTGTCTTGAGATATAGCGAAGCTAAGAATCTATATTCTGTACTTGAGTTTACAAACATTTACTGGACTTAGGTTTTTGAACGTTTAAATTCCATCTGCTCTTGACAGTCACCTTGGCGTAACTTGATTGTACACTTCTTGTAACTCATTCCAAGGTTATCAGACTTAAAATTATGAATTTATCCTCTTTCTCGTAGGATTCATAGTTGTCCTTGATTGTTGCGTAATTTAATTTGGGAACATTTACTTATTTTTAATGTTATAGTTGTGGAGTTTTATTTAAGGGCCATATGGACGTGACTTTAACTTGTTGTCTACTGAGCTTTAAGAGTGGCCCCTGTGGGGGTAAGGATGGCTTCGATGTACATATTGTGACAAACAGCAGTTATGTGAATTACAGTTTCTCCATTTTTATTTGTTTATATTTACATTGATATTTCTCTCCTCTAAATATTTGGTGTGTAAAAGAAACTTGCTATTCATTAATATAGAGAAGTTTGTGGTTTTAACTACCATTCTCAATGTTGGCAGATTTAAAATAAATTTGTAATTTCTTGAGGAAAAACTATGTGCTTAACCAGGGTTCGCCCTTCCACGTCCTTATCCTTTGTCCATCCTATGCATGGACGTTTCAAAATGGTGCATACTTCACTGAATATGAGGCGTTTCTAACGATTCATGCTTCATATTCCACATTTGACTCATTGCCTACGCATCTTTGAGAGTAAGGTCACAAACCTGATAAAGTACAGTTTCTTATTAAACCATAACTAAACTAACGCATTTCGTCATAACCTGGAGCAGCTGTTTATTTTGTATCGGATACTGCTACATTTTGTCTGAGGTCACCGATAAAATGAACAATTTTATACCACAGAAACTATGTGGTCGATGAAATGTAATTCGACATTTTGATGAGAGGCCCACTGATTTTGTTATACTTTGGCTAATAAGACGTTACTTGTGTGATACCAACTTACGTATCGCCAGTAACGGAAAACTCACGCTGAAAATCAGTAGTACTCATTGTAATACTTCCAAACATTCCAGGTAAACTATGTTTCTCTGCAACTACAGCTGCATCTATATCTATATACATACTCTGCAAGCCGGTGGATTTCAGAGCGTACCTTTCACCCAGTCCAGTTATTCCCTTCCGTATGCCCTCACAAATATTTGAGATCACGAAGCATATCTGTAGTTCTTGTGTGTTGATCAAACCTGCGGTAAGAAATTTAGCAGCACACCTGCCTTTCACATGATGTGCTGGGGTTCACAAAGACTCGAGCAGTACAGATCACTTTTTCAGTGGGACAGCCACAGCGGCATAAATCCATTTGAATACATTCACTACTGCCCATTAAAATTGCTACACCAAGAAGAAATGCCGATGACAAACGGGTATTCATTTGACAAATATGTTATACTAGAACTGACATGTGATTACATTTTCACGCAATTTGGGTGCATAGATCCCGAGAAATCAGTACCCAGAACATCCACCTCTGGCCGTAATAACGGCCTTGATACGCCTGGGCATTGAGTCAAACAGAGCTTGGATAGCGTGTACAGGTACAGCTGCCCATGCAGATTCAACACGATACCACAGATCATCAGGAGTAGTAACTGGGGTATTGTGACGAGCCAGTTGCTCGGCCACCATAGACCAGACGTTTTCAATTGGTGAGAGATCTGGAGAATGTGCTGGACAGGGCAGCAGTCGAACATTTTATGTATCCAGAAAGGGCCGTACAGGACCTGCAACATGCGGTCGTGCATTATCCTGCTAAAATGTAGGGTTTCGCAGGGATCGATTGAAGGGTAGAGCCACGGGTCGTAACACATCTGAAATGTAACGTCCACGGTTCTAAGTGCCGTCAATGCGAACAAGAGGTGACCAAGACGTGTAACCAATGGTACCCCATACCATCACGCCTGGTGATACGCCAGTATGGCGATGACGAATACACGCTTCCAATGTGCGTTCACCGCGATGTCGCCAAACACGGATGCGACCATCATGATGCTGTAAACAGAACCTGGATTCATCCGAAAAAATGACGTTTTGCCATTCGTGCACCCAAGTTCGTCGTTGAGCACACATTCGGAGGCGCTCCTGTCTGTGATGCAACGTCAAGGATGACCGCAGCCATGGTCTCCGAGGTGATAGTCCATATGCTGCAAACGTCCTCGAACTGTTGGTGCAGATGGTTATTGTCTTGCAAACGTCCCCATCTGTTGACTCAGGGATCGAGACGTGGCTGCACGATCCGTTACAGACATGCGGATAAGATGCCTGTCATCTCGACTGCTAGTGATACGAGGTCGTCGGGATCCAGCACGCCGTTCGTATTACCCTCCTGAAGCCACGGACTCCATTTTCTGCTAACAGTCATTGGATCTCGACCAACGCGAGCAGCAGTGCCTCGATACAATAAACCACAATCGCAATAGGCTACAATCCGACCTTTATCAAAGTCGGAAACGTGATGGTACGCATTTCTCCTCCTTACACGAGGCATCACAACAACGTTTCACCAGGCAACGCCGGTCAAATGCTGTTTGTGCATGAGAAATCTGTTGGAAACTTTCCACATGTCAGCACGTTGTAGGTGTCGCCACCGGCGCCAACTTTGTGTGATTGCTCGGATAAAGTTAATCATTTGCATATCACAGCATCTTCTTCCTGTCGGTTAGATTTCGCGTCTGTAGCACGTCATCTTCGTGGTGTAGCAATTTTAATGGCCAGTAGTGTATATAACAGTAACAGCTGCTGTGTGCAGTGCATAGGGATGGGTCCTGTATTGTTCAATACGCGGTGTCCTTTATAGATGAACTACACATTCCTAAAATTCTCCCGATAAATGAAGATCGACGGCATTCTGTACTATTGTCTTTACGAACTCGATTCGTTTCGTATCGCATTGCAACTTTACGCCTTGGTAGTTTATCGACGTTGACTGTATAAAACCACACACTACTAATGCTATATTCGAACACTGCGGGATTGTTTACGTACTCGTCTGGATTAAATTACGTTTTTCTACATATGGTGTACACCAACTAAAATGTTTGTCTAAGTCATCTTGCATTCTCTTACAGTCACTCAACGGAGAAACAGTCCCGTACACCACAGCGTCATCAGAAAGTTTAGCTTGAAGGACCTATGGCTTCTGGAAATAAAAAATGGAAAGGCGCAGCACCAATCTTCAGTAGTAATCTGGATCTGATTATTATTGATGGAATAACAGCCGCCTATGGCTACCCATCCTGCCCGTCAAATCACAGATCCTTCCGGCACTCCTGGCGATCTCCTTATCTCTGAAGAGCACTCGTCATCGAGGACAACGTACTGGACTGGATTACTTAAGAAGTCTTGGAACCACTCTCATACCTGGGAACCTGATACATAAGCTCTGACCGTTTACAGTCACGTGGCCAACAAGAAAGACACGCCGCGGCGCGTACGTCACGAAGGTATGTCTGAGCTCGCTCGCTGGCTCAACTCAGCTGACAAAATGCGTTTCTAAACCTGTTATCTCGCAACTATGGGTGTACACATTAACGATGATTCGATGATTGCGTGTTCTACTGCCGTCTGCAATTATGAGGTCTTACTGATTACTAGCCGAACAACGAAATTTAAGATTAATTCTCGACATAATTGGTGTAGCGGTTTGCTCATAGCATTTACTCCCTTGTGCGTAACAATCCTCATTTCATTCAAAGGCCTACGGATTTTCTGTCATTGTGGGACTAGTAACAGTAAGACTCCAAAATAGAGGACTCCTGTAGAAGATAAAATTGTCGATTGTACATACATGCACAGTTGCGAGTTAACAGATGTACAAACACATTTTGTCTGCTGAGTCGAGCCGGCCGGTGTGGCCGAGCGGTTCTAGGCGCTACAGTCTGGAACCGCGCTGCTGCTACGGTCGCTGGTTCGAATTCTGCCTCGGGCATGGATGTGTGTGATGTCTTTAGGTTAGTTATGTTTACGTGGTTCTAAGTTCTAGGGGACTGATAACCTCAGCAGTTAAGTCCCATAGTGCTCAGAACCATTTGAGTTTTGCTGAGTCGAGCGAGCGAGCGATCTGAGGCCTACCATCGCGATGTACGCCCTGCGGTCTGTGTTTCTCGTGGGCCTCGTAACAGCCTGCAGTGAGGTAGCTTGTCAAACACATTACGGAAATCTAGGAACTAGGAATGTAGAACCTGGCTACTGCTCTTCATCCACGATTCACAAGATATCATGTGAGAAAAGGGCAAGATGAGTTTCGCTCTGAAAGGTGTGCGTGTATAATTTTATGGGTAATTACATCTCAGTACGAAAGAACAATTGACACTCTGATACCATAAATATATCACTTTGAAGGAAATTCACACAAATCGAGGTAAAGGCCGACGATCACTTTAATGGTACGTAGCTAATACATTTTACTAATTCCGATCTTTGAACGCTGCCAGGAAGGACAAATGACAAGTAATAGCTAAGATAAACTCCGATGTAAACCGGTAACGCACTCATCTTGCTCAGACTGAAAAGAATTTGACACGTAAATACCTTTCACGTGAATTCAGTGATAGTTATTACGGAGGCAACCAAAAATTTGTGCTAGAATAACATTTAGACAGACTTACACGAGAAAGAGACTTTTCTCAGGCACGATTTTAGTGATTCTCGGAGACACAGCAGTTTTCATTTCAGACATTTCCTTTAAGTGAGAAAATTTACAGTATTAACCAATGATGCTACAGATTTCCATCTTTTAGATTTGGTTCGACAGTTCTGTTTTTCGTTATAACCTACTTGCCCAGTCACACATAAACTGGATTTTGTTTTTTCTTTTTTCTTATATGCGCTCTATAGCCCGACAATGTTGCTCATTGCAAGAATTTCAGAACGCATTTCTTGCCACTAAATATTCTGAAACAACACAGCGGAGGGCCAAGGACAAACTTGTCAGCCCAGCAAGTTTTTTGTACACATGGCATGATTAAACCAGTAGCTAAGAGAAGCATACAGTCCATCTCCATTAACAATGCTATGCATTTCAAAACTTCTCAGCTCATTACACATATCATTGGTATCACTCCACCAGAAGGAAATCATAAAGGCTTTCTGCTATCCTTTACAACTTCTCCACATTGAGGAATCCAACAATTCTTACAGAAACAGTGAATTTTCACGCAAGAACTGCAGTCGTCATAACGGACGTAAAAGAGGATAGTCACTGTGGTGTCACCGCCAGACACCACACTTGCTAGGTGGTAGCCTTTAAATCGGCCGCGGTCCATTAGTATACAACGGACCCGCGTGTCGCCACTGTCAGTAACTGCAGACCGAGCGCCACCACACGGCAGGTGTAGAGAGAGACGTCCTGGCACTCGCCCCAGTTGTACAGCCGACTTTGCCAGAGATGGATCACTGACAACTACGCTCTCATTTGCCGAGATGATAGTTAGCATAGCCTTCAGCTACGTCATTTGCCACGACCTAGCAAGGCGCCATAGTATTTGATATTGAGATTATAACATGTACCGTCAAGAGCGATGTACACCAGTTGTGGATTAAAGTTAAGTATTATATCAACTACGTACTTTATTTGCTACTATTAATTCCCTTGTAATGTTCCAGACCTCGCCCCAGCCTGCGTGAGCTTAAGCGCGTGCCTTTCGGCTTCCTCTCCTAGTGACTTGGCTGTCTTGCCAAGTCACAACAGTCACGATCATTTCGTGGCCGGTTGTCTCAAAAATGGGTCTGAACACTATAGGACTTAACTTCTGAGGTCATCAGTCCCCTAGAACTTAGAATTACTTAAACCTAACTAACCTAAGGACATCACACACATCCATGCCCGAGGCAGGATTCGAAACTGCGACCGTAGCGGTCGCGCGGTTCGAGACTGTAGCGCCTAGAACCACTCGGCCACCCTAGCCGGCCCGGTTGTCTCCAACTGGGACGAGAATAACAGAGAGAATCAAAATTATTTTCAGTGAAACGAGAATTTTAACCGATCAGTACAGAACAATTACCAAGAAAATCCGAACACTTACCATAACAACCAGCAGTAACCTGAGGAATCTTTCTCATCAACAGTCTTGATCACACTCATACTCCCAGCCCAATAATTTTGCCAACAATTACACTATGTGAGCAAAAGTATCCGGACACCTGGCTGGAAACGACTTAAAAGTTCGTGGCACCCTCCATCGGTAAAGCTGGAATTCGTGTTGGCCGACCCTGAGCCTTGTTGACACCTTCCACTCTCGAAGGCATACGTTCAATCAGGTGCTGGAATGTTCCTTGGGGAATGGCAGCCCTTTCTTCGCGGAGTCCTCCACTAACGAGAGGTATCGATGTCGGTCGGTGAGGCCTGGCACGAAGTCGGGGTTGCAAAACATCGCAAATGTGTTCTATAGGATTCAGGTCAGGACTCTGTGCAGGCCATTTCACTACAAGGATGATACTGTCGTGTAACCACTCCACCACAAGCAGTTCATTATGAACAGGTGTTCGATCGTGTTGAAAGATACAATCGCCATCCCCGAATTGCTCTTCAACAGTGGGAGGCAAAAAGTTGCTTAAAATATAGGCCTGTGCTGTGATAGTGCCACGCAAAGCAACAAGGGGTGCGAGCCCCCTCCATGAAAAACACTACCACACCATAACACCACCACGTCCGAATTTTACTGTTGGTACTACACGCGCTGGCAGATGACGTTCACCGGACATGCGCCATACTCACGCCTTGCCATCTGATTCCCACATTGTGTACCGTGATTCGTCACTCCACACAAGTTGTTGCACTGTCCAATCGTCCAATGTTTACGTTCCTTACACCAAGAGAGGCTTCGTGTGGCATTTACCGACGTGATGTGTGTCTTATGAGCAGCCGCTCGGCCGTGAATTCCAAGTTTTCTCACCTCCCGCCTTACAGTGGAACCTGAAGCAGTTTGGAATTCCTGTGTGATGGACTGTATAGGTCAGCCTATTACGCTTTACGATCCTCTTCAACTGCAGGCGGTCTCTATCAGCCAACACACGAGGTCGGCCTATACGCTTTTGTGCTGTACGTATCCCTTCACGTTTCGACTTCAGTATCACATCGGTAACAGTGGACCTAGGGTTGTTTAGGAATGTGGAATTCTCGGGTATAGACGTGTGACACAAGTGTCGCCCAATCTCCTAACCACGATTGAAGTTCGTGATTCCACTGAGCGCCCATTCTTCTCTCTCACGATGTCTAATGACTAATGGAGTACCTGGCAGTAGGTGGCAGCACAATGCACTTAATACGTAAAACGTATGTGTTTGGTGGTCTCCGGATACTTTTGATCACGTAGTGTGTGTATAGAGCAACGACAGTCTGCACACTCATACTATAGACAGAGGAGCTGAAAGGTGCATTTCACAGTAGACCCAGCCTTTACAGGCATCAGCAACAGCAACAAAATTGTTACCATCAGAGACAACAAAACTATAATTGGTTCAAATGGTTCAAATGGATCTGAATTTTCTCTCGGCTTCTGGCACAGGTCGATGCTGATGACACGAGGCATATGAGGCCCTAGAGGCACATTTTATGCTAACGGGTGCAGTGAAAACACACAACTGCTGAATGTAGGCTAATGTTAAACCACCAGTTGTGCGCAAAGATGATGATAATGATGATGATGTTTGGTTTGTGGGGCGCTTAACTGGGTTGTTATCAGCGGCCGTACAAATTCCCAACATTTGCGCAGCCCAATCTCACCACATTCATGAATGATGATGTAATGATGAGGACAACACAAACATCCAGTCATCTTGAAGCAGGTGTAAATCACTGACCCCGCCGGGAATCCAACACGGGACCCCGTGCACGGTTCGCAAAGAGCCATTGCACTCTTCGTATGTGACTGTGTAGAATGGATTGACGCCATTGAACAGCATGTGATAGCTGTTTTGGACGATAGTAAGTGTGGAAGACATTATTTTCATGCAAGATGAGGCAACACCTCATGTTGCACCCTCACTGAAACATATGATTAATGCAACCTTCCTCGAACATGTTATCTCCAGAAGTTTACCAGATGCATGGCCTGCAAGACCCTCTGATCTGAATCTATGTGACTTTTGGCTTTGCGGATATGTAAAGGACGCATTTACTAGTGACACGTTCGTCCTCTACTTGATATAAAGGCCATTCTGCAGGAAGATTTTGTTTAGCTTACACCGGAACTGCTGCAATCAACCACTGGTGATCACGTCATTTTATGGATCAACATCTCGTCAAAGTCTCCGGTGTTCATACTAATCAAATAGTATAAGCGGTGTTTAATAATAAAATCAACGCTGTGCTTATCGCACCCGTCTGACCTTATCTGCCCACGTGCGGTTCCTAATCGATTACACATAGAAACGTTTCTTTACATCTTTCTTGTATTCAAAGCGCAAGATTTGCACCTTTTGATCAAAACTGGAATTTTTTTTTTTTCAGCGTAAAGCTGTTCAGCGTCAACGTAGTAGAAATTTACGAAGTTTCGCTGCGGTACGATAATTACAAACAGCAGTGGACATCTAGCAGTAGCTGCACTTCAAATATAACCACCCATTTTATTAAAAATTTGACAAATCCAGAGCCACTAAGGAAATGTTTGCATGGAAAGAGCCAGATGGTGAATGTTTCCTACATACTGTTGTGTGGTGCATTGTGCCTAAAATATTTTTGTCTGCTTCCTCGGTGGCTCAGATAGATAGAGCGTCTGCCATGTAAGCAGGAGATCCCGGGTTCGAGTCCCGGTCTGGCCACACATTTTCAACATGTCCCGAATGAAGTACATCAACGCCTGTTTGCAGCTAGGGTGTCCATTTAATTATCATTTTATTTCTAGCAAAGCTGCATGGTCATCAACGTAACTGTTCTTTCAGGAACAGATACTACCGTCATATATAATTACTCACGACCCCTCCTCACACCTTTATGTCCGCAAGTACCTCGTTTCCTACCTTGAAAACCTTGCAGACGTCCCTCTGATCACCTTGCGTGTTTCACAGGAGAGCATCTGCGAATTTTCAAACTTTGAAGGTGTGGTACTGTTGGACATAAAAGTGTGAGCAGCGGAGGTGAGTCCTGCTTGTATAGCACAGTTGGTAGAGCTCTTGACCGTGAGAGGGACACGTCCCGATTTCGAGTCTCAGTCCAGCAGGTAGTTTTAATCTGCCAGGAAGTTTCATATCGGCGCAAACTCCGCTGCAGAGTGAAAATTTCATTCTCACAATGCTTCTTGTTTGTCCCAGTGAGTCTTAACCAACCTTATAGAAGATTTGAATGCCTTAGTTTCCTTTACATCACATCGAGATTTGTTAAGATCTGGCCTTAATGAATAGCGGATAGAGTGGAAGCCGGACCACTTACCGGCGGTAATTTGCTACGAGCGCGTTTTTCATTATTAAAGTGGTACCGCAGCTGCACGTTTGAGAGCCATTCCGACGCTCGGTCGGCAGAGGAAAATCCTTGGCGAGTTTTATATCCAGTTTGCGGACTCGGTTAATGCAACCATTTAAAAGCATACGGCAACAGAGCCGGCGCGCACACGCACTGGCGTTCACTTTCGCACACACAAACACACACGCAAGCGGCAAGAGACTGCGAACGCGCGCGCGGCGCCGGAGATAAACGAGTGTAACGTGTTTCGCCGTCAGAATAAATGGAAGCGGGCGCTTCATAAGTCACGGCGCGGTTTTCGCGTATCGAGCGGCTGTCCGCAGGCGGGCTCGTTCGGCTCTCAGACAAAAGGGATACAAATGGGTGCATTAACAGTGCGTCAGCCGGACCGCGCCGAAACGCGTCCTGCGGGCTTCGACAGATATGCGTCCGTAAATAAGCGGCCCGAGCGCAGCCAGTTCCAGGCACACTACTGTGCAGCGCTGTGCTACTGGACCCGGCGCATGTTCCGCACTGCACGTTGCCTTATCAGCCTGTAAACAACGATAGTGGCGGTGGTCGCCTGGTGCAGACTCAAAAGTTTTGGACTGAAATCGTATGTTAAGTGGCACTTTCCTTTCCTCGTAAGCTCCAAAGACGGCAGAACATTCAAAACGTCTCATCAGTCTAATTGTTACACAGAGGTGACGAAAGTCACGGGTTAGCGATACGTACATATACAGGTGGAGGAATTCTACGTACATGAAAGGGCAGCGCACTAGTTTAGGTGTCATCTGTACTCAAGTGATTTACGTGAAAAACTTTCCACGTGACTATGGCCATACAACGGGAATTAACAGGTTTGAATGTAGAATGGTGGTAGGAAATAGACATATGAGGTATTTCATTTCGGAAATCGTTACATATTCGATATTCTGAGATCCGCAGTGTCAACAGTGAGCCGAGTCCATCAAGTTTCAGTTATTAACCTTAATTATGGGCAATGCAGACGCCGACGGCTTTCACTTCACGACCAAGAGCAGCTTCGTTTGCGTATAATTGTCGGTGCTAACAGACTAGCAACGATGAGTGAAATATCCGCAGAAATCAATATGGGAAGTAAGACGAACGTATCCGTTAGGACGATGCACCAAAATCTGGCATTAATGGGCTGGGGCAACAGACTACCGACGCGAACTCCTTTGCTAACAGCACGACGTCGACTGCAGCGCCTCTCCTGGTTTTGTGACTGTATCGGCTGGACCCTAGATGACTGTAAGGCCATGGCCAAGTCAGACGAGTCCCAGTTTCAGATGGTAAGGGCTGATGGTAAAGTTTGAGTGTGGCGCAGGCCCCATGAAGCCAAAGACCCAGGCTGTTAACAAGGTCCTGTCATAGCAGGTCGTAACTCCGTTACGATGTGGATGTATTTATATGGAATATACATCTGAATCATACTCCACAAGCCACCTAATGATGTGTGGAGGAGGGTATATTTTGTAGCCGGCCGGAGTGGCCGTGCGGTTCTAGGCGCTTCAGTTTGGGACCGCGTTACCGCTACGGTCGCAGGTTCGAATCCTGCCTCGGGCATGGATGTGTGTGATGTCCGTAGGTTAGTTAGGTTTAATTAGTTCTAAGTTCTAGGGGACTGATGACTTCAGAAGTTAGGCCCCATAGTGCTCAGAGCCATTTGAACCATTTTTAAATTTTGTTCCCCTAACTGGGCCTTCCAACCCTCGAATGGTGCGTGGGAAGAATGATTGTCGGTAAGCCTCTGTATTGGCTCTAATTTGTAGAATTTTCTCCTCTTTGAAACGTCTGCCAATGGAGCTTGTTCAGCATTTCCATAACGTTCTCGTGCCAACCAAACGTGCCGCTCTTCGTCGGATCTTATCTGTCTCTTCTACGAGTCCTATCTGGTACGAAACCCATGTAAATGAACAGTACTCGACAATCGGTCCTTATAAACCACTTCTTCCTTTATGGATCGGGTACATTTGCGCACAAATCTTCCTTGGAATCTGAGTCTGGTATCTTCTTTTCCCACTATTTCTTTTATGTGGTCATTCTACTTAAGTTCGTTCTGGATAGCTACTGTTACATATTTTACAGCAGACACGGTTTCCAGAGTTTGGTCACCAGTACTGTACCTATACACTAGTGCATTTCTTTTCCTACGTCAGCGCAATAATGTCGAATTTATTTAATTTCAGGTTGAACTGCCAGAGCATGCACCATTCTTCAATTCTGCAATACGTTACCATCTTCTGACGTTGCTACTGTGTTACATGCAACCGCATCATCTGAGAACAGCCTTAGAGAGCATCCGAACCTTTCTACAAGGTCATTTATACATATTGTGAACAGTAACGGTCCTATCACATTTCCTTGGGGTACTTCGGAAATGAGCTTCCAATATGTCGATTTAGTTCCTTTAAAAGGGAAGCGTTGAGTTCTGTCTCCAGGGAAGTCTTGTACCCAGTCGCAAATCTGCTCCGATACTCGATAGGCTCGTAGTGTTTTCATTAACCGGCAGTGCAGAACGGCGTCAAAAGTGTTCTTGAAAGATCACGGCATCAACCTTAGCTTCATTGTCTACTGCGGTGTGGATCTCATGGAGGAACAGAGCCGGCTGTGTTTCGCAGGATCTCTCTTTGCGGGACCCACGTTGATTTTTATAGAAGAGATTTTCCTTCACCGAGAACGTCATAACGTCTTCAGCATAAAACATGAACCACACTGCTACAACACATTGACGCCAGCGATATAGGTCTGTAATTGTGTGCATCTGTCCCATGGTCTTCTTTTAAATGGGTATGACCCGTGATTTCTTCCAGTCACCAGGAACACTTTGTTGCTCAAGCGATCTATTATGCGATCTACTGTAAATAACTTACAGAAGGGGAGCAAGTTCTTTCGCATAACCTTTGTAGAATCTTATTGCTATCTCATCTGGTCCTGACGCCTCTCCGCTACTAAGCGATTGTAGTTGTTTTTGTATTCCGCGACCGGTTATCTTAATATCTGCCGTTTCGAAGTTCGTACGAGGATCGAAAGGAGGGACCGTGTTACGATCTTTAGCGGTGAAATCATTTCGGAAGACCGAACTCAGTATTTCGGCCTTCCGTCTGCTGTATTCCGTTACTGAGTCAGTACGCTCAATGAATGAATGAATAGACGATTTTGACCCAATTACTAATTTTATATCGATCAAAATCCCTTATGGCATTTATTCAGATCGGGTGACTAAGTTTCAAAGTCACTGAACGCTTCTCTCATTGCCCTCCTTACGCTCATTTTCGCTTCGTACGGTTTTTGTTTGTCAGCTAGGATTTTACTTCTCTCGAATGTGGGATGAAGTTGTCTTTGTTTGTATAACAGTTTGCTAAAACGACTATTAAACCATGGGGTGTCTTTCCAACCCTTTAAAACCCTACTCGGAACAAACTTGTCTAGGGAACTAGAATTTTTTCAGTTTGTTTTCCACATCTTCGTCCTCATCACCGAACAGTTGATGCTGACTTCTCAGATACTCTGAAATTTGGATCCTGTCACTCTTGCTAAGCAAAAATATCTTCCTACTTTTCTTAACATTCCTTGTCCGACCCGTTGTCATAGATGCTATCACAGCCTTTTGATCACTGGTATCTTCCTCTACGTTAACTGATTCGTAAGTTCACGTCTATTTGCTGTCACGAGGTCTAAGACGATACCCACGCGAGTTGGTTCTCTATCTGCTCCAAGTAATTTTCGGACGAAACATCTGGAACAACGCCTCACAAAGACTGTCTTTGGCGCCAGTTTTGATAGCAATACACTCCCAATATATACCTGCCAAGTTAAAGTCACCCCCTATTACAACGGGTTCCTCTGCATATTTAGCTGCCTGGACACCATTTTCAGCCATTCGTGCAGTTCATGTTCCCAAAAATGATGGAATTTTTGGTGGATGACAGTGCGCCATGTTATCGGGCTATAACTGTGCGTGATTGGTTTGAAGAACTTCCTCGTTCTGGTCCTCCTATAGTCTTTGTCGAAACTTTATGGCCATAACTACCAACAGCGTGGCCATGCAACCGCAGCAGCAAATCGAGAATCTATTTGATTCCATTCCACGTCTATGCTGGCAGCTGCTGGCGGCCACACACCGTACTGAATTTTCACTGTCGAAGTGCAGGTAGAGTTCTGTAATCCTAATAAGGTATCTATTGTTATATGTGGCGCAAATTTCATTGTACTGACGTATCACCTCCTATATACCGAAATTTTCACAACAGTAGTGTATCTATGACATCGATGGATGAAGACTTACTGATTTCACAGACCATGTACTTCGTAGATTTGGCAGTTCCAGCACAAACGCCGACAGCATTTGTAACAACCAAGGAGACCAGCAGGGATGTTTAATGACACCCTTTGTACCATACTCCTGCAGGCTACCATCTCACTGCTGAGTCAGAAATCTGTGCGAGGCGGCAGACAGACTCAGTGGTACTATAAATTTTATTTTTTGTTTGGATTTATGACCCAGTCGAGCTGTGGCTGGCCCTGGGCTGGTGCGACATCAGATGTTTCTAGATTCTGTATCTAACCACACTTGATCCATATGAATAGCGCTCCCACACCAGGTACTGTGAACATAGGGTACTTCAGCAAAGCTTAGCTGATGGAGAAACACATCCGAAGTATCTTTTGTCAGCGAATCAGAGATATGGAAATGGTCATATGAGGGACGCGGAGTTGGCTGACGAGAAACGCAACGGTGCCTGGGGTCAGATATCTTGTCCGCTAGCTCTCGTCCCGACTATGTTCTCCTCTCCTTTTTCAGGACAACATGCTCCTGAGTCAGGCTGTGGCAGCCTCGTGCCACGCCGTAGTTTACATCCTACTGTTTGCATTAGTAGTAGCAGATGGCGAAATAAATTGCAGTCAATGAATCAGACACTCTTGGTTTTTTCGCTTCGACAAATTTACTGACACTCTAGGACGCCCACATCCCGAGCAAATGCTGATCTCGGTCCGTCCATGTACAGACAGTATCAGAACTGAGACTAGAACTCACCGTTAGGACCAGTTTATTGGCATAGTCCCTTGCAGTTTGCTGTCGCATATTAATTCCACGTGCAAATACTGGCCAACAGATGGCTCTGGAAATGGGTGCTGTTGCTTTTCAAACTGTCAGCGTGACACGTGCGAGGTAGGTACGCCGACATGTTACAGAATCGCATCGGCCACAGCCTGGCTGATAAACACGTGCTCGAGGCTACGACTTTTATGAAGGACGCTGTCCACCCCATATTCTTGCACGTGCAAAAGATATCTTGCGCACATACTTTCGTGAAGATCAATTGAAGAGCCACCTCCGTCATACTTGGCCTCCCAGGTCCCCAGACCTCAGTCTGTATGATTATGGTCGTGGAGTTGTGTGAAGTAGCAAGTCTACACCGATCGTCCGACGTCATTAGGGATGCTGAAGGACAACACCCGACGACAGTTTCACACCATTTTTAGTGTTACGCTGGACTGTGCTATTAACGACATTGTCCCTAGAATACAGGTATTGTTGGTAAATGACGGTAGACATGTTGAGCATGGAACACAAAAGAGGATAGAACAGCTATACAGTATCGTCAAAAACAGTGCATCCATAAATTCACTGCACAATGGGAATAGAAAAAACTAAGAAACTAAATTTCTTGGATTTTACAATCGCAGGAAACAACCACCAACAGGAATTCTCCATCTACATCCACAATCACAGCTATCCATAGCTCATCCAACCACCCGACTGTACATAAATATCCCAGTTTCACACACATGCTCCGCAAGATAAACAGAACACCTATTAAACCACAAAACTACACACGGGAACTAACAGAATATACCGACAACTAACAATAGAAGAAAATTACTACAGGCAAAAGACTACGGTGGAAGGTAAAAGAGTAATAAACGGAAACACAACACTGTATAAAGACACACTATTTACCGCTCTGACAGAACTGCGCCAATACACAGAACAAAAAGCACCCACAAGCAAAAGAACCACTTCCTAATCACACGCGGAGACATAAATAAGGAACGGAAGTCATCAGAATTTCCGCTACTGTTTTCATAGCATCTTTGCAACATGTGGCAGATTTCTCGCGACACACAAGAACAGCAAAATGGCGTAATGTTTTGGAACATAAACAAAGTGTGAAAGTTTCCCTTTTCTGTGTATAAAATTAGCTGCATGGCGTCCAACGAATGTCAGTGCACGATAGCTAAGTAACAGTCTAGTACTGACCAAAACTGTATCCACAACACTACCGCAATGCCAAGTACATGGCGCTGACATACTAAGTTTACCTTTCAGAATTTGTTTACTAACAGCCGCTAACACAGTTGTAGATGACAGTTGAGGAAAACGGCAACAGAAAGGCGCAGAAAATTGCTGCAAACAGCGACAAGAGTTCTTAAAAATGCGCTATGACGTACAATGAATTAGATTGCATGAAGGTATCAACAGTGTTTGTATAGCTGTGCTATGTTCTGCATATTTTAGATCCAAAGAAGCCACTGATGATGGTGAATTTTGTCGTTGAAAATAGTTTGGGAAATAAATAATACGTTAATAACAAATAGTGTTTCACATCAAGGAGGACTCATAATTCCCATATTGTTCTATGTTGAGCATTTGTCATAAAGAACGCCGTCTTTCCTAAAACACAACTGTTATGCTAATTATTGCTTTTGCATGATATGAACAGCTATATGTGGTACATTTTGCGCATGTTGAAAGTTAAGTGGATTGATAAGGTGAGGAATGAGCAGGTTCCGTGCAGCATCGGAGAGGAAAGAAATATGTGGGTAACACTGACAGAAAGAAGGGACAGGATGATAAGACATGTGTGAAGACAGGGATTAACGACTGGGTTACTAGAGGGTACTGCAGAGAAAAACTGAGATGAGAATACATCTAAGCAATACTGAGCACGTAGGTTGCTGCTGCTTCTCTGAGATGTAAAGGTTGCACCAGGAGAGCTATTTGTGGCCAGTCGCATCAAACTACTCAGATGACTAATGATTCAAAGAAAAAAAAAGGATGTCTATCACAGTTAGATGTGAGGGAATGGCTTCCATGTTACTAGCGGAAGCTGTAGAGGGCAACAACTGTAGGGAAAGACAGAGACTGGAATACATCCAGCAGATAGCTGAGGAAGTAGGTCGCAAGTGCTACTGGGATGAAGAGTTTGGCACAGGAGATGAAGCCGCGGAGGGCCACGTAAAAGCAGTCAGAAGACTGATGACACGATAAGAAAACAAATAAATAACCAAACCACTCAATGGCAGAGGGGCTACCATGTTGTTAGCATGACGCATCCTAAGGGATGATGAATTTTTTGTCCCGTGTGCTTATGTGAGTCACAGAAGATTGAGATAAAGCATCACTCATTCCAAAATCTGGCATTGGTTTCCATGATTATTTTATATATGTTGCCACAAACAATATTAAAGGTGACAGATATTTTGACGTTGTAGATTTTGTGCCATGATGGAGTTATCTACACTTGACTATCCCAGATATGTATCACTTGTGGTTACAGATACACTGTGAGATCGAAAGTATCCGGCCACCTAGCTGAAAATGACTTACAAATGGCTCTGAGCACCATGGGACTTAACAGCTGAGGTCATCAGTCCCCTAGAACTTAGAACTACTTAAACCTAACTAACCTAAGAACATCACACACGTCCATGCCAGAGGCAGGATTCGAACCTGCGACCGTAGCGGTCGTGGGGTTCCAGACTGAAACGCCTAGAAGCACTCGGCCACACCGGCCGGCTAATGACTTACAAGTTCGTGGTGTCCTCCATCGGTAATACCGGAATTCAGTATGGTGCTGGCCCAACCCTTAGCCTAGAAGACAGCTTCCACTCTCGCAGGCATACGTTCAATCAGGTGCTCGAAGGTTTCTTGGGGAACGGCAGCCCATTCTTCACGGAGTGCTGCACTCAGGAAATGTATCGATGTCGGTCGGTGAGGCCTGGCACAAGCAGTGGAAAGCAAGAAGATGCTTAAAATCGCAGTGTAGGCCCGTGCTGTGATAGTGCCACGCAAAACAAGGAGTGAAATCCGCCTCCATGAAGAATACGACCATACCATAACATCACCACCTCCGAATTTTACTCCACGCAAGTTTTTCCACTCTTCAATCGTCCAATGTTAACGCTCCTTACACCTAGAGAGGCGTCGTTTGGCATTACGCAGCGTGATGTGTGGCTTATGAGCAGCCGCTCGACCATGAAATCCAAGTTTTCTCACCTCCCGCCTAACTGTCGTAGTACTTGTGGGGATCCTGGTGCAGTTTGGAATTCCGGTGTGATGGTCTGGATAGGTCTGCCTATTACACATCTTCAACTGTCGGTGGTCTCTGTCAGTCAACAGACGAGGTCGGCCTATACGCTTTAGTGCTGTACATGCCCATTCACGTTTCCACTTCACTATCACATCATAAACAGTGGACATAGGGATGTTTAGGAGTGTGGGAATCTCGCGTACAGACGTATGACACAAGTGACACCTAATCACCTGACCATGTTCGAAGTCCGTCAGTTCCGCGGAGCACCCCATACTGCTCTCTCCCATTGTCTAATGACTCTTGAGGTCGCTGATATGGAGTACCTGGCAGTAGGTGGCAGCACAATGCACCTAAGATGAAAAACGTATGTTTTTGGGGTATCCGGATACCTTTGACCACATAGTGTACATCGTTCTCCGTTATGGTGTTACACTGATTTGTGTACTGAATTAGCCACAGGATGTAACCCGGACTGAACTGATTGTCATGTCGCACCTCCTGTTAAAGGGCTGTAAATTCTGACTATTCAGTGTGCAATCACAGGTCCATAGGGTGTAGCTGTGCTTACCGCAGTAATGACCATTCCTGCCGTGACTGTTAGACTGAATAATGGGGCAAGTGGATTTTCTTACACCGTTAACGCCACCATCGAAGACCGTAAACTCCCTCCTAACACTTGTGAGACTGGTTCTAATCTATCTTTCTACCACTGTTGCACATGGACGCTCTGTGAGTGTTTTAGGAATTTGGCGTGGAACCTACGGCCCTCAAGATAGGAAGATACCATCTCAAACATGCAGAGTTCATAAGAGTGCAGCAGTACAGACAGTGATGTAATCAGACAATGATCTCAATGTCACTTCCAATACACTCCCTGTAAAGGAAACGATATCGCTAACAGAAATTAGTGTACATGTTCAGGCGTAACTACATGTTAGCAAAAATGAAAATCTTAGATTTTCGTTACTAAGCTTTATTTTTGCTCTAAGCATGACTTCATGACATAGCAATGTTAACAAATTTACGCATGTGATGTTAAAATATCCATACTGGGTCTTTACAACTGTGGAGCGAAATTCCTAACTAATGGTAAGATGGTTGATGGCCACGTCTGGGGGTCGATAAAAAATACGCACAAATTAAATACAAATCGGCCAGAGATATCAATTACGCTAAAATGTACAACGGAAAAACCAAAAATAGAACGGAGGTCGGTAAAGAGCAAAAGAGAAGTAGAATAACACTACAGTGGCTGATCAGTCCTGATCGTTAGATCGGACATCTCGCGTTTCTGCTTCAATTAGGCCTGACAAACATGAATATGTTTAACTGCAGGTCACGGTTGACTGTACAAGAAAAGTAGGAGAGACGGAGACGAGCGCAGTTCTGACTGACAACTGATATCACTTGCTGCTGTGGCGCGATCGCACGTTTCTGTACCTTGCGCTAGCGGTGGCGGTGGCGGCTGTCAGAACATGCTGCGAGCCTGAGAATCTATTCTAAATCTCTCTCGACTGTTAAACACCAGTTTGATACGTTGCCTATGTCTTTGATGAAATCAAGACTTCCAATTATTCCGTAGCTAAGTTAAATGGCATGGTAGACGCTATTTGTCTTGAACAGTAAGTACGTCATTGCCCTCAAAACGGTTGCAAGCATTGTCAGTGCTGAGTGCGATTCTCTGTACTACTTTGCAGTTCAGCTCCTTATGAGTTAATATGAACCTGTGAAAAAGTGCTCACATAATGACTCTCGTCTAGTGCACCGCGAGTCGCCTTGCTCAAATGCTCGACGTTTTTCTGCAAGAGAAGAGCCAATTACTCTGTAGCAATTTGCCTATGTCAAAGCTGGTGGCACGCTATTTCATTCTAGCCAGTCAGGGAGTTAGTATTTGTTATAACTCCACCCACCAGAGGTTTTGTAGCATATCACAGGCATATTTTCTTTCGTAGGGCATAATTTATCTTCTGTTACATAATACTGAGATAATCAGCTTTTTCTTTCAAACGAGATTTACCGCAGGTGGTTTCAATGAGTCACCAATGTTTTGAGTTGGGTTTCCTTAGACATTTTATCTAGGACCTCCCGCCGTGTTCCAGTAGAGAGACTTTCCCAAGAATCGTCGTTGGAAGCAGGAGCAAGGGGCAGCTTTTGCCGACGGGATACACAGGGGGGGGGGGGGGGCGGCTTGTCATTTTGTCAACTAAGTACCCCGTGGTGAGAGGTTTTTAGCCATGTGGAATGGCACGCTGTCTTAAAATTCTCCTTTCCCTGAGAACTGCATCATCTCATAGCTCATTTCAAGGAAATTACTTGCGCACAATTACTAGCGTGAGTGTTAGTGGTTCATATTCAAGCAATGCTGGCTTATTTATTGTGTCTGCATATTAATTAATTCGTTCAATTCCACGTAAATATGTTATGTGACAGAACGAATTAACCTGAACTGTTTCCGGAATTCAGTGTTAGGTGTGTTGTTCGTTTAACACAATACAGGCTTCCTCCAAGAGTGTTGATAGACTGGATACTAACGCCATTTTACAATTTGAGTTACGGGTTAATGTGCTAAACTGATCTGTATTGTCTCAGGACGCTCTATTGTTTTGACCTGTGATGCTATGCATGCCCCCTGATTGAGTAAACAAGGGTGATGCACCACGAACGTTTTTTTTTTTTTTTTCAAAGGTGAACAAGTCCCTGCTGCATAAATCATTTATCTGAGCATCTATGTCTTCTAGCCACGGGAGGATGTCCTTCGTAAAAAAAAACATTATTTTCTCGAATCACTGCTAACTTCTTCACTGCTATTGCCATGCTCTAATGACACTTTGGTGCTAACTCGTGTAAGTAGGCTGTTTAGGTTTTTTTTATTGGTAACGCCACCTCTGTATGAAAATCACTGGCTGTGCTGTGTGCAGCCTGTGGCTGTTTTGCATTGTTGTAATACTCGCCATTGTAGTGTCAGGCAGCTGGCTGTGAACAGCGCATAGCGTTGCGCAGTTGGAGGTGAGCCGCCAGCAGTGGTGGATGTGGGGAGAGAGATGGCGGAGTTTTGAAATTTGTCATGAACTGCTATATTTATAAATGATGATATCAAGGTAAATACATTGTTTGTTCTCTATTAATATCTTTCATTTGCTAACTATCCCTATCAGTAGTTAGTGCCTTCCATAGTTTGAATCTTTTATTTAGCTAGCAGTAGTGGCGCTTCTGTATTGCAGTAGTGGGAGTAACCAAGATTTTTGTGAGGTAAGTGATTTGTGAAAAGTACAGGTTAATGTTAGTCAGGGCCATTCTCTTGTAGAGATTATTGAAAGTCAGATTGCGTTGCGCTAAAAATATTGTGTGTCAGGTTAAGCACAGTCTCGGGTATAATTATTCAAAAGGGGACGTTTCATATGTCGACCCTTAGCCTAGGATACCTCACTGGAATCTTCTGATTTTTTTTTCTTGTAGTTTGTGTAATTAGTGTAGCTTTTGTTTATTGCCAGCGCGTAATTATAGAGAGAATTTCCATTGTAGTTGTGGTTTTTCATTGTTGTACAGTAAAACAGTTGTGGCATGCATGTAGATTTGCACCAAGTATTTCGCAGCTGCGCTTGCAATTAAGTAGACATTATTTCCATTGCTATGTTATTTTATTTTGCTCTTCAAATTGTGCTTTTCTATGTTATCGTGTGAAATATTGTGACAATAATGGCGTGTGAAAAACGTAACACTAGGCTCCAAAGCAAACTGAGAAATAATAGTGACGACGAGCGTAGCTTGCCAGCACCACTGTGTAATGAATTAACAGACGTTCAAAGTAGTAATTTGGTAACTGTGCATAGGGAAATGGAGCGGGCAGCAAACAATGGCGTAGGCAGTGAAACAATTAGGGAGCAGGGAAGCATTATCGATCGATCGGTCGGCAATAGCTCGGCTCAGGAATCCGAAATGACAGGACACAATTTTGCAAGTACTGTAGATTCAGGTTTTGCGTCCTCACCGTTTTCTCAAATAAGTCAAGACACATTTTGTGCTTGTCAAAATGTGAATGTTGCTGGTGCAAATTCGCTGCCGAAAAGCACTGAGGAACATGTTCCAGACACCAGTGCATTGTTATTACAATTAATACAACAAATGGGACAAACACAACAAAAGCTTCAAAAGTTAGACACAATGGAACAATACCAGAGACAAACACAGCAACAGTTAGACGCAATGGAACATAATCTTCAAAAGTTAGACACAGTGGAACAAAACCAGAGACAAACACAGCAACAGTTAGACGCAATGGAACATAATCTTCAAAAGTTAGACTCATTGGAGCAAACTCTTGAACAAACACGTGAGGATTTAACTACTGAGTTACATCACATTGAATCGAAATGTCAAAAAGTCTGTAATTACGTAAAAACACAAATTTGTGAGCATTTCCAACCTATTTTTTCGCGTCATGAAAATGCACTACAGAATCACGAAGCAGCCATAAAAGAACTGCAAACTACTGTTCATGAAAATCATGAGACCTTGCAAGCTAAATTTGACTCAGTTGCATCTACCGATTCGGTTACGCAACTTGCAAAAACTCAGGAAAACTTGAAGGACACAGTAGATTCGTTTTCAACACAAATGGACACTCTGAAACTTGGTTCAGAAAAACACACTGAGGAAATGTGTTCACTATCGGAGAAAGTAGCCGAACTTTCGGATCAGGTCACTAACTTATCTACAAAGGTAGATGATGATCTGAATGACACAAGACCTGTAGCCTTCACTGACACAGAAGAGTATGAACAAATTAGAAAATTCAAACAAAATCAAAATCAAATCAATACACTGTACAAAAGAGAAATCCGGGAAGTACAGGATCAGTTGACGCAGGTAATACAAGAATTACGTATTTCAGAGGACACTCGCGCCCCAATACGGGAAGAGGGACATAGAAATACGGAACAGCCACAAAATAATAACACAGCGCATTTCGGAAGTTATGAAAGAAATTGGCAAGGTGCACCGAATTTTGAAATGGAACCGCCGAGACGACATAACAATGACCGATATGCGACTCGCCGACATGATGACTTTGACTATAAGCTGTTCATTACTACACGTAAATTCAAAACATTTAAGAATTCTGGCAACGACATTCATCCACAAGCATGGCTTCATCATTTCTCTCATTGTTTTCCTCCCAACTGGTCATTAGAGCACAGATTAGAATTTATGTGTGGCTACTTAGAGAATGAACCAGCTGTAAGAATGCGATCGGTCATTCACGATTGCCACAATGAAGGAGAATTTTACCATGCCTTCCTCTCAGCATATTGGTCTCAAGCTACACAAGACCGAGTAAAACATAGCATCATGATGATGAAACACTTTGAACAATCTGAATTTTCCAGTCTTGTCAAATATTTTGAAGACATGTTGCATAAGAATCAGTATCTTTCAAACCCATACAGCATTTGCTTACTCAAATTGCCTGAACATTTACGACATATTATTTTAGCAGGACGTTGCAAAGACGACATTGAAGCTTCTCAGGGACTCCTACAAGAATTAGAAATTGACACAGACAGTCGCCGGATGCGAAAACAGGAAAACAATCACTACAGGTCACATACGTCACAATTCCGTGACGACAGAAATAGTAACTGGACACTACAAGGCTATTCTCACAACACAAATCGTGACCAAAACAGACACCACCCTTATGACAACCGCTGGCACAATAATAGATACAGAGAAAGATCGCATTTCCGTAGTAATGAATATGACAGAAATAACCATAGAAACAGACAATATGGGAATCAGAACTATTATTATCAAGGGAGACAGAATAATTTCAGACGCAACAGTTCAGCGCGCAGTTACGATTCAGGGAGAAATTCTCCACCACGTGACGGACAAGGAAGAAACTACGGAACCTACCGACATGACGACAGACGATATATTCGTAACGACAGACCTGAATTGCATCAGAACTGGCGGTATTTAAACAGGGCAGGGCCTTCTCGTCAGAGTGAATTTGTAGAAGTTAGGTCTCCTGATCCCAATAATGGCGTGCGCCAACAAAGAGACAGACAATGACTCGCACAGCAGGCAGCCGCGTGCGCCCGCTGGCTCCGAGAAAAATAACATAAGACGCTAGCCTTGAGAAAAATTTTAGCATTCTTTACCGATGTATACAACATGATAATTGCTTTGAAGTTGAAACTCTGTGCACTAGGAAGAATAAAGGTTTACACCACATTTTACATGTAAAACCGTTTATTGAAAGATAATCTGCTTTTTAACTTTGTCTTTGCCATAAAACTTTTCACTTCACATTTCTAGTATGCTTTGTCAGACTTAAGAAACTGTTAACATGCAACAATGTTTGAAGTTAAATATCCAGTCAAGAACCAAGAGAACTTATTTAAACAGAAATTACAAATGCATTGTTATTGTGAACAGACGACACAGTGTTATTGTGTGTGTACATTCTTGCTTGTTAGTTGCACGATAACGTAACGACTATAAGGCTTACATACTTAGAACATTTACCAGTACTGCTAATGAGATTTTAATGCAACATTTTGATATACTTGAAAATACATTCTGGATTTAAAGTACTTTCTGTGAGATACCAGATGACACAGTGGTTAGTTTATGTGACAGCTACACGATTTTATCACGACGCTACTAATGAGTGACAATTTACAATGTTGCTTTTGCAGTGTTTCTGTTTTATATCTGCACAGTTTTCTGTTTTATTCTGGAAAGTAAAACATGTTTTAGTAATAACTTTTGTGGTATAGCAGCAATGAGACAGCCTTTTTCGTGGCACAACAATACGTTACTGTACAGTACTTTCTTCATCACGCCAATAAGCATAATAACTACGATATCTATACGCAAAGCATTTCACTTTTGTTTATCATGAGGTAAGTACATTGACTTCTGCAGAACTTAGCTTTCGGAGGACGATAACTACGACACTTCCACAGAGATTATGTTGCGACTAGACGCACAGTTTAGCGCTACAGTACACGTATTTGAGTGATTAATCTTATACTTAAAACATTTATTTTTTAAGATTTTTGAATTACAAAGAAAGATTTCCATGATACATTTCATTCCATTGCTGTAATTTGTAACACCTGAGGGTATAATTACATTAATCCTCAGGGGGGTACACACCTACTTTGTGTACCATGTGTTTGGCAAGCACAAGGAGCCCTAGCTATTATGGTATTTGCTTATACAACTTTACACATCGGTACCATATTTCTCTAACACATAATTACACAGCTATCTGATCATTTAACTGAGAGATAAACATTTTTTTTACTACATCAGTGACACATGTTTACGCAATTTCACAGTTGGGTAATTTCACACTTATGAAATTGTATTTTGTCTGTACTTTGTGAACTGTTCATATTTTTTCGGAACCATTGTGATACTATGAGAGCTTTGATTGATGTATTTGGTAAGGGAGCATGATTTTAAAGTACATTTGAGGTAGATGACACTTTTGACATGAGCAGAGAATTTTTTTAGGTTTTGAAATTATTGGAGGAAGCTACGACGTTTTTGAGATTTGACTGAGGTTTTATGATGTTATTATTACGGCGACGATGTGTATTATGTTGTTGAGGTATGTTTATTATCAATGAGATGATGCTATATGAGGAATCTGATTCTGCTACGTATGTTATGATGAAATATTGAAGTGTCGACGAATATGTATATGTATAATAAGGTAAAGAGTAATGAATAGTGTTTAGGGACTGTGGTTTGTGAAAAAGGATGTTGGAAACCGAGAAATCGTACTTTAAGGTTATGAAATGTGTGTAAATGGGTGAATGTATCACAATGCCGACGAAAATTTTTTTGGACACTGTTATATCAATAGGATTTGGTTTCTACACATTTGTAACCAAATTCTCAACCTGTGAATTTTTTTTATATGAGACTGACACTGTAGCGAAAACTGCTGTTGTAAATATTTCGGTATGAAAGGTAAGTGACTGTGACGTAATTCGTTGTGAGCGGCCAGGTGTGCCAGCTGCCTTGAGAAAAAGCCATTAGGTGGTAGAAAAAAAAAGGGAGGCCATTATCCTCGCTATTGACATTCCTTTGTAGAAAGCATCGTAAATACGACACGCTAATAATAACTTGGAAACATTCTTACATCTGCACACCTGATTAGGACAAGTGTATATCTATGAGAATTGAGAGAATGTCTACTAACTTATGAAATGTCACATGACTATTGAATGATATTTTTATGCTTTGGTTTGTGTAATTGCTTATTTCATTTGATATCTGGTTTCCAGCTGTCTTGCAGCATTGGTTTCATAAAATAAAATTAAATGCATTTGCTAATGTGAACACTTTCTGTCAACAGATCTATTAAATAATTACTTTATGATCCACATTCTTCGAAAAAGGAGCTCTTGGAAAGGAAAGAACAATAAGAAGGGACTAGTAACAGTAACTGCATACATAATATTCTTTTCAAGTACATGGTAACATTTTTTTTACAATAAGTTGTTGTGGTGCACCACTTTAATTACATAGACATTAAGATGTGAATAGACATTTCCCTTATCTGCATTGTTGTCTTTAGTGTACTAGCTTGCGCTTTGTCATGTTTAGATATAATTTATTGCTTCTGCTGTTTGCCAGGCATAGTGCTACTGAATTTTAATTTGTGTTACTCTGTTAAGCCAGTTTTACTACTGATTTATTTTCCTTGTTTGCTGCTCATTGCCTTATATTAGTTGTAATTAATGCTGCTTGCTTCGCCGTTTGTATTTTTGATCATTGCTGTTTGTGTTAATTGTTTTGTGCTGCTGCATTGCCTCGTCCCTTAGTTTAGCATCTGAGCTCAGTAGATTTAAGTTAGCTTAAGAGGGGGTAGACTATATAAGAGACTGCGTTGCGATGAATTGGAAGAAATGCATTGAGAAGTTATACAAAAAAAAGTACAGAAAGCAGGTATAGATAGGACTTTTTGGAAATAATGAAGAACGAAGGGAG
The DNA here is from genome assembly GCF_023898315.1 of Schistocerca nitens. Taxonomy (NCBI): domain Eukaryota; kingdom Metazoa; phylum Arthropoda; class Insecta; order Orthoptera; family Acrididae; genus Schistocerca; species Schistocerca nitens. The sequence continues at coordinate 872,020,078 of NC_064614.1, forward strand.
ATCTCTGAGAAGTAAAGAAAGTTTAGTTTGCAAAATACTGCAGTAAAACAAACCCTGTCCTTTCCTTGTGTTATCCCACTATGTGTTTGTGTACCCTTGGGTAGTTGTGTTTTTCCTGTCTTAATGTGTTAAGCTAATAGGAGCTATGTTGTAGAATTTTTTTGATAATGTGTTATTTTCTTTGTAAATATGTTTAGACATTATTTATTCTGTTCTGTTTCAATGCTTAGGTGTGAAGTTGATGTTTCAAAAGTTATTCTGATCTTTTATGTATGAACTTATGTCATAATTCCTGTAACACTGATGTATAGGTATATTTTATTCTTTTGTAAAGCCTTTATTACTACAGATGTTATTTGTATTGCTATGTTTTTAATGATGTTTTCTGTACCTTTGTTATTGTATTCTTATGTTATAAAATTGTAATTGACACCAGTTCATCATATTATTAACTTGTAAGTTACATTTCACTGCACACGTTTCTGTTGGTCATAGTATATGGACAATATGTGAGAAGTAGGGACTGTTAGTATTTGCACGTGTGTTAATAATTCAGCAAGGGACTGGATAACAGCTTTGCTGGTTCTAAGGACAATTCCAAAAACTTTGTGAGTGCACAAGTGGTGGTTTATGGACTTGCTATATTGTCTGCAAGACTCTTCGATGGTGATTGTGCACCTGCACAGTCGCAGCAGATGGCTGCTGGCCGTCTCTACAAGGACTACAGTGGGTCTGCATCTTTGATGGCCCACCAATACCATTATTTCTACAAGGATTGCACTGGGTCTGCACCTCTGGTGGCCCACCAATACCGTAATCTCTACCAGGACTGCAGTGGGTCTGCTCTGTGATGACCTACCAAACGATATCCTTCAAAACTTCGATTGACTCCGCTGTGGGTTTGCTCTGTTGTGGCCCATTACCTGTCAGCATGTCAAGAGTCGGCACTGTCTTTCCGTTGGAAGGACAACACTACTTCTTCAAGACTGCATGGAAATCCACTACTTCTGTGTGCAATTTCTTTTACTAAAGAGACTTTGTGAAAAAAAACTGTAATTACTATTATGATAAACGATCAGGACTGTCTTTATGGACTGTGAGAAAATTTTAGCTTTTGACCAACATTGTATCGATAAGTGTGTGCATTTGATTTCTTTGTTATCGTAATTACGAAAAATTTTATCAAATAATTATTGGCCATTGCCCAAATCAATTTGTAAAATTTTTGTGGGGAGCATGTGGGCTATGTAAGTAGGCTGTTTAGGTTTTTTTATTGGTAACGCCACCTCTGTATGAAAATCACTGGCTGTGCAGTGTGCAGTCTGTGGCTGCTTTGCATTGTTGTAATACTCGCCATTGTAGTGTTAGGCAGCTGGCTGTGAACAGCACGTAGCGTTGCGCAGTTGGAGGTGAGCCGCCAGCAGTGGTGGATGTGGGGAGAGAGATGGCGGAGTTTTGTAATTTGTCATGAACTGCTATATGTATATATTATGACTATTAAGGTAAATACATTGTTTGTTCTCTATTAAAATCTTTCATTTGCTAACTATGCCAATTAGTAGTTAGTGCCTTCCATAGTTTGAATCTTTTATTTAGCTAGCAGTAGTGGCGCTTCTGTATTGCAGTAGTGGGAGTAACCAAGATTTTTGTGAGGTAAGTGATTTGTGAAAAGTACAGGTTAATGTTAGTCAGGGCCATTCTCTTGTAGAGATTATTGAAAGTCAGATTGCGTTGCGCTAAAAATATTGTGTGTCAGGTTAAGCACAGTCTCGGGTATAATTATTCAAAAGGGGACGTTTCACTCGTTGTAATGCGTCTTACAATTCTTCGTGTAAGTTTTCGTTAATTTTGGCTTCCTTTTCATTCACTTATTTCGTAAAGTCGTCAGAAAATCTCTTTCCTTGAGTGTCAAAGCACTATTGTAGCACTGCTTCTTGTCAAAGCACCATAGTATCAACTATTTACTGCTACGGTCGCAGGTTCGAATCCTGCCTCGGGCATGGATGTTTGTGATGTCCTTAGGTTAGTTAGGTTTAACTAGTTCTAAGTTCTAGGGGACTAATGACCTCAGCAGTTGAGTCCCATAGTGCTCAGAGCCATTTGAACCATTTTTTGAACTATTTACTGATAATTGTTGAACGATATCTTCTATTTTTCTGTGCCATCTGAAGAGATCGTACATCAGCCAAAGATTTTGTAATAGCTTCGAGTATATCTTCATAGGCTTCTTTCAGTGCCAAAATTTGAGTTGAAATACTCGCAAGACTATTGTTTATTCGAGTAGCAAATTCTTTGTCATGTGCCTACATTCATGCAGCTAATTCATTATCGCTTGTATTAATTTATGTAGATAATTTTTTTCACTCATTTACCGTAGCTAAAATTGTTCGACACATTTCTGAAAATGAGTCAGTTATTTCACTCGTTTCCAGAACACCTTCCTTAGTCTGTGATTGTCCATCTATTTCATTTCCTATTGAGATGGGACCTATGTTCAGAATTGTCAGAATAGCTGTATTGCTGCTGTCAACATAGGATTCCATCTCACCGTCACCTGCATACAAGATTCATTTCTACAAGGTTTCCAAACTTTACCACGCCATGGACAATAGTTGAATAGTAACGTAAAAATATTTTTCAGTTTGCTGATACCGATGCAACATAGATGTGCTTAGTAATAGTAACTCAAGAAGTAATTTTGATAAGTGAAGCACTCGACATTATGAAACAACGTAGCGACAACTCCTCATTCTGTGTACACGATTCTTAAGTATCACAGAACTAATACATTTATATTATTCAAAGACTAGAACAGAAAAAATTAATATGGTTTGTGAGCCATCAATTGTAATGACTTAAAGATTTGCTTCACTCAACGATATGAGGCAAAACGATGTTTTCATTAACTCTTCTATAACGAGGTAATTTTTTGTTCAAGAGATTTTTTTATAATCTGAATTTTTCTTCAGAGTTTTTACTGCTTTCTGACAGTATATTTAACATAGATCACTTCGTTTTCTTGTCCTACTAGCATTGTAAGTTCCTGCATTGGAAATTTTGTGTCTGAAAAAGGAAAGACATATATTACTAATATATAGATGAAATTTCAATTTTCACACTCATGTTGGAGCGCCCCTTCTCGTCAATAATTTATAGGACTGTAGTTTTGATGTCTGAAGAATGTAACTGTAAACAATATCAAAACATATATAAAGTTAAAAATATGTGTGAGTCGAAGCATCAAGAAGGCACATTTCAAAAGTGCTGGACACCTGACAATTAAATAAAACATTGGAAGTCACTCTGAAACTGATTTTCTAAACACTTTCCTATCGCGAAATCTGATGGAATCAGTCCATTGTGCAAAGTTGGCTCTCGGCATCTTTTACTGGCATTTGAGTATATACGTTATCAAAATTCCCATGCAGTGTCATGCTAATTTAGATATAATCGTATTTCATATTGTATGGAATTAGGTTTTTGCGAATATTAAGAAATTGTCGAACGATAGTGCATGAAGTGAATACGATCGTTTTAGCCATCAAACGACTGGGTCCAAACTTTTTTAATACGCTCGAAAATTTAAATAAACTTAAATAAATACTAGATATCTGTAATATAATGATGGAATGAGTTCCTTAAATGAATCACTGTGAGCACATTTGAATAGAAATCCTGTTTTTTTTTTTTTTTTACGTAAAATTTCTACATGACACGTGTATGTGAAAACCTGGGCGCCAAGAGACACAAAAAGAACACTTAATGGAACAGCTAGCGCGCCCCAATAAAAGACATAAGATTTTTGAAAACATAGTCAAAGATCTTAAAAGTAGTTAAAATTAAATTTTAAAACAGTCTTTATCGCAATCTTAATAAAATATTTTTTATTGGAGTGAGTGACCGGTTTCGACTCTATGAAAGAGTCATCTTCAGACTCCAGAGCGGTGGATGGACACAGCTAGTTGAGTTCCGTCGACCCTCGACGCTCGTGTAACTAATGTTTCCGCTCTGGAGTCTCAAGATGACTCTTTCATGGAGTCGAAAACGGTCACTCACTCCAATAAAAAAAGATTGTGAACAAGTCTGTTTTAAATTTTAATTTTAACCAATAAAAGACAAATGATGCACAAAAAATCATCCAATTGAGTAGATTGTTTGTAAGCTTATTGTGGTAATTCTCTGCCACGTGGTGCCTTATTTAAACTTTTATTTATTTAATCGTATGGACAGGGCTCTCCGTCGTGCAGACCGTTGGCCGGGTGCCGGTCTTTCAATTTGACACCACTTCGGCGACTTGCAGTCGATGAGGATGATAGGATGAAGATAAGGAAAACAACACTCAGTCCCTGGGCGGAGAAAATTCACCGACGCAGCCGGGAATCGAACCCTGGCCCTGAGTATTGACAATCCGACACACTGACCATTTAGCAAACCTGGGGCGGACATTATTGCAACTGATTTCTCTTTGTTTTATCCGTATCATTTTTGGATGAAAATAATTACCAAAACCGAACCACTATACTTGGAGGACCAGTGCTATTATTAAGTAATTTATTTTATACACTACTGACCATTAAAATTGCTACACCAATAACAAATGCAGATCATAAACAGGTATTCATTGGACAAATATATTATACTAGAACTGACATGTGATTACATTTTCACGAATCTGGGTGCATAGATCCTGAGAAATCAGTACCCAGAACAACCACCTCTGGCCGTAATAACGGCCTTGATACCCCTGGGCATTGAGTCAAACAGAGCTTGGATGGCGTCTACAGGTACAGGTGCCCATTGCAGCTTCAACACGATACCACAGTTCATCAAGAGTAGTGACTGGCGTACTATGACGAGCCAGTTGCTCGGCCACCATTCACCAGACGTTTTCAATTGGTGAGAGATCTGGAGAATGTGCTGGACAGGGCAGCAGTCGAACATTTCCTGTATCCAGAAGGGCACGTACAGGACCTGCAACACGCGGTCGTGAATTATCCTTCTGAAATGTAGGGTTTCGCATTGATCGAATGAAGGGTAGAGCCACGGGTCGTAACACATCTGAAATGTAAAGTCCACTGTTCAAAGTGCTGTCAATGCGAACAAGAGGTGACCGAGAAGTGAAACCAATGGCACCCCATACCATGACGCCGGGTGATACGCCAATATGGCGATGACGAATACATGCTTCCGATGTGCGTTCACCGAGGTGTCGCCAAACACGGATGCGACCATCATGATGCTGTAAACAGAACCTGGATTCATCCGAAAAAATGACGTTTTGCCATTCGTGCACCCAGGTTCGTCGTTGAGTTCACCACCGCAGGCACTCCTGTCTGTCATGCAGCGTCAAGGGTAACCGCAGCCATAGTCTTCGAGCTGATAGTCTATGTTACTGCAAACGTCGTCGAACTGTTCGTGCAGATGGTTGTTGCTTCGCAAACGTCCCCATCTGTTGACTCAGGGATCCAGACGTGACTGCCCGATCCGTTACAGCCATGCGGATAAGATGCCTGTCATCTCGACTGCTAGTGATACGAAGCAGTTGGGATCCAGCATGGCGTTCCGTATTACCCTCCTGAACCCACAGATTCCATATTCTGCTAACAGTCGTTGGATCTCGACCAACGCGAGCTGCAATGTCGCGATACGATAAACCGCAATCGTGATGGGCTACAATTCGACCTTTATCAAAGTCAGAAACATGATGGAACGCATTTCTCCTCCTTACACGAGGCATCACAACAGCGTTTCACCAGGCAATGCCGGTCAACTGCTGTTTGTGTATGAGAAATCGGGTGGAAACTTTCCTCATGTCAGCACGTTGTAGGTGTCGCCAACCTTGTGTGAATGCTCTGAAAAGCTAATCATTGGCATATCACAGCATGTTCTCCCTGTCGGTTAAACTTCGCGTCTTTGTAGCACTTCGTCTTCGCGGTGTAGCAATTTTAATGGCCAGTAGTGTACGTATGTCAGTTGCCGTCGATTCTGTTCTTCTCAGTTTGTGACATCTGGACTACGCTTACGTATTTCGGATGGAAGGTGTTGACGGTCTGTCTTATGACCTGAGCCTAGTGGGACGTGCTCGAAGTTCCTTATATCATGATGTCTGTATTCCCACAGTGATGCCCCATTGGCGACAGCCTCAACCTGCATACATGAAGGCAGCACCATTTGCAGATGTGAGCGAATGGTCACCTACTCAATATGCATCTGAATATGTCAGTCACAGCCACTATCAATATTAACGAAGGTTGAACTATATGAACGATGATATGGCCTAAACTGACAGAGCAACAACCCAGACATCAAATACGAATACTCTAGGAAAGGGATAATCCGTACAAAGTCGTTTCAAAGTCTGTTTTTGTTTCGATAACAGACATAAAATATTAACATTACAGGCAATGGCGAGGCTTTGTGCTTTCATTCAGCGCCATTTGAGTTTACAACTGGTTTCTTATATTGGATCAAATGTAATTACATTATTACCTTTCCTTCTAATCAACTTTACTGTGTGGAGGCCTTCTTTGTACTTGTAGGGGATATCCATAGCGCTTCATGTTTCTCGAACATACTCGTATATTCAATCATTCTTACAGAATGTCGAGAAAGTACACAGAAGGCCTTGCTGGTAATTGGAACATAAAGATATAGGAACATAAAGTTTCAAATCGATTTGACTTCATTGGTGATATACACTCCTGGAAATTGAAATAAGAACACCGTGAATTCATTGTCCCAGGAAGGGGAAACTTTATTGACACATTCCTGGGGTCAGATACATCACATGATCACACTGACAGAACCACAGGCACATAGACACAGGCAACAGAGCATGCACAATGTCGGCACTAGTACAGTGTATATCCACCTTTCGCATCAATGCAGGCTGCTATTCTCCCATGGAGACGATCGTAGAGATGCTGGATGTAGTCCTGTGGAACGGCTTGCCATGCCATTTCCACCTGGAGCCTCAGTGGGACCAGCGTTCGTGTTGGACGTGCAGACCGCGTGAGACGACGCTTCATCCAGTCCCAAACATGCTCAATGGGGGACAGATCCGGAGATCTTGCTGGCCAGGGTAGTTGACTTACACCTTCTAGAGCACGTTGGGTGGCACGGGATACATGCGGACGTGCATTGTCCTGTTGGAACAGCAAGTTCCCTTGCCGGTCTAGGAATGGTAGAACGATGGGTTCGATGACGGTTTGGATGTACCGTGCACTATTCAGTGTCCCCTCGACGATCACCAGTGGTGTACGGCCAGTGTAGGAGATCGCTCCCCACACCATGATGCCGGGTGTTGGCCCTGTGTGCCTCGGTCGTATGCAGTCCTGATTGTGGCGCTCACCTGCACGGCGCCAAACACGCATACGACCATCATTGGCACCAAGGCAGAAGCGACTCTCATCGCTGAAGACGACACGTCTCCATTCGTCCCTCCATTCACGCCTGTCGCGACACCACTGGAGGCGGGCTGCACGATGTTGGGGCGTGAGCGGAAGACGGCCTAACGGTGTGCGGGACCGTAGCCCAGCTTCATGGAGACGGTTGCGAATGGTCCTCGCCGATACCCCAGGAGCAACAGTGTCCCTAATTTGCTGGGAAGTGGCGGTGCGGTCCCCTACGGCACTGCGTAGGATCCTACGGTCTTGGCGTGCATCCGTGCGTCGCTGCGGTCCGGTCCCAGGTCGACGGGCACGTGCACCTTCCGCCGACCACTGGCGACAACATCGATGTACTGTGGAGACCTCACGCCCCACGTGTTGAGCAATTCGGCGGTACGTCCACCCGGCCTCCCGCATGCCCACTATACGCCCTCGCTCAAAGTCCGTCAACTGCACATACGGTTCACGTCCACGCTGTCGCGGCATGCTACCAGTGTTAAAGACTGCGATGGAGCTCCGTATGCCACGGCAAACTGGCTGACACTGACGGCGGCGGTGCGCAAATGCTGCGCAGCTAGAGCCATTCGACGGCCAACACCGCGGTTCCTGGTGTGTCCGCTGTGCCGTGCGTGTGATCATTGCTTGTACAGCCCTCTCGCAGTGTCCGGAGCAAGTATGGTGGGTCTGACACACCGGTGTCAATGTGTTCTTTTTTCCATTTCCAGGAGTGTAGTTTGAATATACGACAGTGTAAATGGCAGTACCATTATTGTATTCAGGCTCACTAATATCAATGTCATTACGCAAGAAAATATTGCAGTCTGACTGTAAAATCTTCTGAGTAATCATGAAAGTTTTTTGTATATAACTTAACCTCGTGTCTGTATATATCTCATTGGTATCTGAGAAACGTGTAAAAATTACGTGAAAATTTAATTTTCAATGGAAATACGTCCGGCACGCGCTACACGACACGAAATTCAGACTAGCCAGTCCGCCAACCAATACGCTTGCGAGAAAGCAGACCGTTTTTATTCACATTTATGTAAGCTGTCTGACTGCAAAACAAATAACTCAAATATTGTCGTTCAATGTAGCTAATTGGTATCTTTAGTCTTGAAAACAATCACTGTACCAAAATTGTTATAGTAATTAGGAAGCAAAAATTAACGTATATGACTTTTGATAAATAAACTTGAAGATTCACAAGATAGCACTTTCCTGAGCTCTTCTGCTAATATTAAACCTTCAGAAATGATATACGAGAGGGTACCCAAAGAAACCGAAATAACATTGCCGTGGGCGGAGCTTGTGCATTACACATTTCTGCCGCTAGGCATATGCAAGGGCTACTCACGGCCTTTTAAGTGCCGCCAGTGTTGTCGGCCTGGCTTGTTTGTTCATCTGCTGTGATTGTTTTCGCTAGCTGCTTTATTTCTGTTTCGCTATTTATGTCGGCAAATTTAAGTTAACGATGTGCAGCTGTCAAATTTTGTTTTCTACTTGGTAAAAATGCTGCTGAAAATGTTTTAATGTTGAAAACAGCTCACCAAGATGACGCTATGAGAAAAGCCAAAGTGTACTAATGGTTTGTTCGATTAAAAAATGGCGACATGTCGATTGATCACAAACCTCGTTGTAGACGTCCATCAACTGCCCGAACAAACGGAAATATTGAAAAAAAATCGAGAGCTTGTACTCACAGACTGTCAACAGGCGATTGATCAAGTATCAGAGATTAGTGGGTTATCTTGGAGCTCGGTTCAGCGAATTTTAACGGAATCTTTGGGAATGAGAAGGGTTGCAGCCAAGTTTCTTACTCAGGTTCTGACTAACAAAGAATAGGACGCCGAGATGAAATATGTCGTGCTTTGAAACAGCAGTTTTCTGTCAAACGGCGTTATTGATGATGAGTCGTGGTAATATGGTTACGACCTAGAAACAAAGCAAATGTCAAGCCAGTGGAAGACATTAGCATCACCCAGTGCAAAAAAAAAAAAAAATCTTGTCAAGTCAAATCAGACATCAGAACAATGCTGATTTAGTTTTCTGATGCCAAGGGTGTAGTTCATTCGGAGTTTGTTTCCCAAGACCCGACCATCACTCAAACTCTTATTTGGAAGTTTTAAGAAGATTGCACAACAGTATTTGTCCAAAAAAGAGACCGATTTATATGGCAGACAGAAAACTGGTTCATCCACCACGACAATGCACCTGTATACGCAATCATCTCAGTTAGACAGTTCTTGGCCGAAAATGTTCTGCTTACTCACGCATCTTACCCCCCTGACCTGGCTCCGTGCAACTTCATTTTATTTCCGTGCTTGTAAACGGGCATGAAAATAAACTGATTTGACAACATTGAAGAGTCAAGAATAAAACGAGGAAGGAGCTGTCAGTCATATCCAAAGCTCACTTCAAAAAATGTTTGCAACAGTGGAAGCACTGATGGGACAAATGTAATAGTTTCATTTGAGGGTATTCGAAAGGGTGTATGGTTGTTTTGTAAACAGTTTAAAAACACCTAACTTTAAAAAGAAATAATTCGTTTTTGGATACTCGCTCGTATTATTTTCAAAAATACACTCTGATAATCAGTGTACATTACAATGGACATGAGCGGTAACGGTAATTAAATTTATTGGTATACCTTTGCGCATGGAATGCTCGGCTATTCTGCAACCTGTTGCTATTAGGATTATTGATATGACTGTCCAGAACCATATATCATTTGCCATACTTGCGATGCGCAGTGCAAGATGGTATTTTACTAATTTTCAGAAAAATGCTTCTCAGTAGCCAATTCCTGATGTGCAATGCGTGTACACAAACTCGGTCATGAAGGTATGAAAATAGGGAACTGATTTTAACGACTGATAAATGAGAAGAAGATTCAAGGTTTAACAATGCTTCATTAAGCCATGACCACAATACACCTTTTCATAAATTTCTCACAACTAGAAAAATGAGCAAAAATATTTGTTAATAACTTTCCTGTGTACAGCTACTTTCCTAACAATGAGGAACTAAGCAGTTAAAAATATATATAAAAAGGGAATGACCTTAATAGTTGGTTCTATCGTTCTTCCACAAATACAGTCTCTGATCCGGATCATAAACATATTATTAAAATATCTATTTTCAACTGAGGCTGCCTGCACTACATGGTAGATCAGGTTCCACCTTTTCAAACAAAGTACATTGCCGGACTGCTCTCTTCAAAAGAAGTAACCTCCCCCACCAACAAACAGACTTACAAAGAATATCATTATATATGTACCACAGAGGTTGAGGACATTTATTCAACTCGCAATTATGCCAAATTTTTTGGAAAATCGACATGGCAAATAGGACAGTCCGTTTTCAATCACATGCATATTTTTCCTCTATTACTTCTCCCACATTTCGGCGCTTCGATCCTTGTAGTAGAATCTCCTTCAGGAGACCCGGCGTCTTCAAGTGGCTAAACAGTGAGTCCAGTTGACGGCAACTGAAGACTGTTGAAGAAGATCGCATTAAAGTAGTGGAAAACATATAGAAGACGAAGATGGGGAAAATAATAAGTTAATCACTCAGAAGATTTTAATTTCATAACGAAAATTCAAGAAAGTACGCTGACTTAGTTTGCACACAGAACCTGATTATATTAATGTTTTATTTATGCAAACGACATTCTTATTGTTAAAACATGGTGTTAGAATAACAGTCGTGTTTCAGTTTTGTTATTCGGTAACTAGTCATACTGACGAACAACAAACACCTGCTCTGAGTTAATACTGTTTGATACTTCTTTACGCAGAGTACATATTGAGTAATGCAAAACGTTATCTTCTTCGTAATTCTAACTGCACCCCTTGCGTTTCACAATGAGACTGAACATTACCTGTTGAAAACACCAGTGCCGTGCAGAACAATGCCTTCCAGTAACGAAAATGTTTTCTGCGCCATTCTCTGAATACCAACTTCTCTTTGAGGTTTTTTCGGATAATTTAATTTCAAGAATACCTTTGTAATATGTATACGGCGTGCGGATACGCAGCTGTATTGTGCAGTATTTCTAGAATATTCGCCCGTACAATAAAGAAGAGATCATATTTTAATTACCGGGTGGCTTGTTCATAGCAACAGAGCATCTGAGATAAATAAACAAAATTACAATGAATCGCTGAATTTACGTTTCTGTCGATATGTGAACCAGGATAGGGAGTATATGAATTCCTTTAAATTCCAGTCTGCGAAGTAATACAACAGTTTCTCCTTTGATCATGGCATGAAGGCTTTCACGGCAGGTGTTGTCATCACTTAACACATCCGGGCTGAGATGCTGTGGTCCATACATAAGACTCTCCCCTGACGTTTCGCCTTCGACTGCGGAAGTCATCCTCCGAGTATAATGGGCGAATTGCAACAATACCGCGAGTGAGTACCGTATATATATATATATATATATATATATATATATATATATATATATATATATATATATATATATAAGCTATGAAGAGGGCGCCGCTGTCAATCATGTGACGTCGACTGGGCTATGATCTCTGATATTGCCAACTTTCTCAATTGAAATTAATCGATTGTCACGCTCTTGCTGCAATGTTGACATCAGTAGTTTACCCACCTTAATGCCTTCATCTTTTCTATTAAAATTATTGCAGTGTTTGGCAATCTCAATGGCCTCTCCGTACATTCGCGCATAATAATGCGAAGTCCATGCTATGATGGTCATACATTAAACTGTATTTCGTGATCACCTTCCTGAAACACATGTTCCGCTGCAGCCGATTTATCAATATGTCCGAGGCGGCAGTTGCTTTTGTGTTCACCCAGACGGATGTTGACGATTGTTTTTGCTGTGCCTATGTAAGCCACTCCACAACTGCACGGAATTTTACAGACACCTGGTGTTCCTAGAGGATGTCGTTTATCTTTTGCGGGTCCAAAAAAAATGGTTAAAATGGCTCTGAGCACTATGGGACTTAACATCTGCTGTCATCAGTCCCCTAGAACTTAGAACTACCTAAACGTAACCAACCTAAGGACATCACACACATCCATACCCGAGGCAGGATGCGAACATGCGACCGTAGCGGCCACGCGGTTCCAGACTGAAGCGCCTAGCGCCTAGCGCCTAGAACCGCACGGCCACACCGGCCGGCCGTGGTGGGTCTGAAAACAGTTTCTACATCGTACTTGCTTAAAATTTTTCCAATGCGATCAGTGACCTTACTCATGAATGGTAAGAACACCTTCCACTTGGGTTGGTGTCGATCCTCGTTCGTCCTGGATGTCAGGCTAGGGCGTAGTGCGCGATCTATCTCTCTGTTGGAATACCCATTCTTCTTGTAGGTCGCTCCAAGGTGTTCAGTCTCATCATCCAAGTGAGCTGGTTCACTTATTTTGTGCGCCCTGTCTATTAATGTTTTAATCAGCCCTCTTTTATGTCTTGAGTGGTGTTTAGAGTCTTTCTGCAGATAACGATCCGTGTGTGTGTTTTTTTTCTGAAAACCTTATGACCCATTGATCCGTTCTCTAGTTTGATTACAGTCACATCTAAGAAGTTCAGGTGACCATCGATTTCCTTTTCCTTAGTGAATTGAATTCTGCATGGTATTACTAATGAGAATATGAAGTTGAAATAGCTTACTGTTGGTTTCCGCCAGTGCTCGTTTCGTCTGGTGAATTCTCTCTCGGACTTATTGATAAATCGGCTGTAGCGGAACATGTGTTTCAGGAAGGTGATAATGAAATAAAGTTTAGTGAGATAACCGTCATAGCATTATTACGCGCGAATGTACAGAGAGGCCATTGAGATTGCCAAACACTGCAATATTTTCAACAGAAAAGATGAAGGCATTAAGCTGGATAAGATATGGATATCAACAATGCAGCAACAGCGTGACAGTGGATTAATTTCAATTGAGAAAGTTGACAATATCAGAGATCATAGCACAGTAGACGTCACGTGATCGACAGCGGCACCCTCTGGATGGCTTATACACTCCTGGAAATTGAAATAAGAACACCGTGAATTCATTGTCCCAGGAAGGGGAAACTTTATTGACACATTCCAGGGGTCAGATACATCACATGATCACACTGACAGAACCACAGGCACATAGACACAGGCAACAGAGCATGCACAATGTCAGCACTAGTACAGTGTATGTCCACCTTTCGCAGCAATGCAGGCTGCTATTCTCCCATGGAGACGATCGTAGAGATGCTGGATGTAGTCCTGTGGAACGGCTTGCCATGCCATTTCCACCTGGCGCCTCAGTTGGACCAGCGTTCGTGCTGGACGTGCAGACCGCGTGAGACGACGCTTCATCCAGTCCCAAACATGCTCAATGGGGGACAGATCCGGAGATCTTGCTGGCCAGGGTAGTTGACTTACACCTTCTAGAGCACGTTGGGTGGCACGGGATACATGCGGACGTGCATTGTCCTGTTGGAACAGCAAGTTCCCTTGCCGGTCTAGGAATGGTAGAACGATGGGTTCGATGACGGTTTGGATGTACCGTGCACTATTCAGTGTCCCCTCGACGATCACCAGTGGTGTACGGCCAGTGTAGGAGATCGCTCCCCACACCATGATGCCGGGTGTTGGCCCTGTGTGCCTCGGTCGTATGCAGTCCTGATTGTGGCGCTCACCTGCACGGCGCCAAACACGCATACCACCATCATTGGCACCAAGGCAGAAGCGACTCTCATCGCTGAAGACGACACGTCTCCATTCGTCCCTCCATTCACGCCTGTCACGACACCACTGGAGGCGGGCTGCACGATGTTGGGGCGTGAGCGGAAGACGGCCTAACGGTGTGCGGGACCGTAGCCCAGCTTCATGGAGACGGTTGCGAATGGTCCTCACCGATACCCCAGGAGCAACAGTGTCCCTAATTTGCTGGGAAGTGGCGGTGCGGTCCCCTACGGCACTGCGTAGGATCCTACGGTCTTGGCGTGCATCCGTGCGTCGCTGCGGTCCGGTCCCAGGTCGACGGGCACGTGCACCTTCCGCCGACCACTGGCGACAACATCGATGTACTGTGGAGACCTCACGCCCCACGTGTTGAGCAATTCGGCGGTACGTCCACCCGGCCTCCCGCATGCCCACTATACGCCCTCGCTCAAAGTCCGTCAACTGCACATACGGTTCACGTCCACGCTGTCGCGGCATGCTACCAGTGTTAAAGACTGCGATGGAGCTCCGTATGCCACGGCAAACTGGCTGACACTGACGGCGGCGGTGCACAAATGCTGCGCAGCTAGCGCCATTCGACGGCCAACACCGCGGTTCCTGGTGTGTCCGCTGTGCCGTGCGTGTGATCATTGCTTGTACAGCCCTCTCGCAGTGTCCGGAACTAGTATGGTGGGTCTGACACACCGGTGTCAATGTGTTCTTTTTTCCATTTCCAGGAGTGTATATACGGTGCTCACTCGCGCTCTCGCTGCAGTTCGCCCATTGTCCTCGGAGGATGCCTTCGGCAGTCGAAGGCGAAAGATCGGGGGAGATTTTTATGCATGGACCACGGCATCTCAGCCCGGAAGAGATAAGTGATGGGTTCTCCTTTATTTTTTATGCATGTGTTAATTACGTATGGCGATGTTACTTGAAAACGTGTTTTGAAAGTCGTCAAAATTCCTGCTTCGCGACGACAAACCCATTTCGCTACACTGATTTCTGTTTTGTCGTGTTATTGTGGCATAAGGATGACATGTTCACCATATGATAAAAGTATCCGGACACCTGGCTGAAAATGACAAGTTCATGACGCTCTCCGTCAGTATACTAGAATTCAGTATTGTCATGGCCACCCTTAGCCTTAATGACAGCTTCCACCCTCGCTAGCATTCCTTTAGTCAGCTATTGGAAGGTTTCTTGGGGAATGGCAGCGCACTTTTCACGGAGTGCTGCAGTGAGGAGTTGTATCAATGGTGGTCGGTGAGGCATGGAAAGACGTCTGCGTTCCAAAACATCCCCAAGACGTTCTGTGGGTTTCAGATCAGGACTCTGTGCAGGTCAGTCCATTACAGAGATGTTATTTTCGTGTAACCACTCGGCCACAGGCAGTGCATTATGAGCAGGTACACGATCGTGGTGAAAGATGCAGTCGCCATCCTCGATTTGCTCTTCAACACTGGGAGGCAAGAAGGTGCTAAAAACATCAATGTAGGCCTGTGCTGTGATAGTGCCACGCAAAAAACAACGGGTGCAAGCCCCCTCCATGAAAAAACGACCACTCACTAATTCCTTACACCAAGAGAGGCGTCGTTTGGCATTTACCGGCGTGATGTGTGGCTTATGAGCAGTCGCTCAACCATGATTTCAAAGTTTTCTCACCTCCCGCTTGACTCTCATAGTGCTTGTAGTGGATCCTGGTGCAGTTTAAAATTCCTGTGTGATGGTCTGGATAGATGTCTGCCTATTGCCCATTACGACCGTCTTCAACTGTCGGCGGTGTCTGTAAGTCAACAGACGAGGTCGGCCTGTACGGATTTGTGCTGTGCGCGTCCCTTCACGTTCCCACTTCACTATCACATCGGAAACAGTGGACCTAGGGATGTTTAGGAGTGTGTAAATGTCGCGTACAGACGTACGGCACAAGTGACACCCAATTACCTGACCACGTTAAAGTCCTTGAGTTCCGCGGTGCACCCCATTCCGCTCTCTCAAGATGGCTAATAACTTCTGAGGTCGCTGATATGGAGGACCTGGCAGTACGTGGCAGCAAAATGTATCTAATATGAAAAATGTATGTCTTTGGGAGAGTCTGGATACTTTTGATCACATAGTGTATCTTTCACGTACAATACGCTGCAAATGGAATCTCCAGACCACGTGAGAACAGATTAATTGGTACTGCCAAGTTATTAGGTCTCGTGAACAGATATTTTCCAAAGGTATCATTTGCCAAGATACGCCTCTACATCTGTTCTCTTCTGTTTTTTCACTCTGTCTCTCTCTCTGTCCCTCTGTTTCTCACTACATCCAGTAATGTCCAAGACAGCATATTTTAGGAAACTTTGGCTCCTCTTGTGGACTACGGTTGCATCAATACCAAATGTAACTGAAGCAGCTGGAAGTTTGGGAGTGGAATGGAGCTTTGGATTGTTTACCACTGGTCAGTCTGTTGGACTGGCCAGTTTATTTTCTAACTTTTTATATTTTCTCTCAAATTTCATTAATAAATATACAGATGGGACGTCAGCTTGGAACGCTCGACGTTCTTGGAGTGGGCCAGATGCCAGATGTGAGAAGCTGGCCCCGCTGGTCCAGAGCGGCGTCAATGGGAAGCAACCCTCAACTAGTGAGAGCGTCTGAAACTGGGAGCTGAACAACCACGTGACCTCACCTCAACCAAAATCACCACTGTCTAACGATATAAAACCACACCAAAAGATTCAGTCCACCTGTGCACTAAAACATGACCAGAACAATATCTACGGGGGGATTTCAACATTTCTGGCCTCAACGAATATTAATCTAGACGTCAACACGTAGTATGATTAAGGAAAAATATTCACATCCAAGAAGTTATATATTTAACGTACTTTTGAACGTCCCGAGTTAATAATGAATGTTACTAGCATTGGTATACAATAGGAGCTACTCTCTAAGCCTCATCCAATTATTTAAGCTACAGCTTTCACAATTCATTAACTTTAATGGGCCTTAACGTCGCTTACAGCTGTGCCCCTAGAGCTTACGATCTACCATCACCAAACTAATCGGCACTAGCTGTAACTTAATTTACATTTTTCAGTACACAGCAGTTACGTAAGGCGTCTATAAAAAACAGGCACTAGCCTGATCAACACTAATAGTAAAAGCCAGCATACGGCTGTAGCCTTAAAAGTAACCATCGCCATAGGCTAATTTATCATTAAAAGAACTATAACAGGTCTTGCTGTAATACTTTGAAGATGAGAGCTGAAGATAGCCACATGGAAAAGTGGACATCGTCGACGACGATGTTGTGCATTACGCAACCCAGGGCACAACTTAATAAATATGGACATGTCCATAAAAGAACCTGCTCGGAAAAGTGTACCAAATGTTCAGGTAAAACAAAAAATGGTTCAAATGGCTCTGAGCACTATGGGACTCAACTGCTGAGGTCATTAGTCCCCTAGAACTTAGAACTAGTTAAACCTAACTAACCTAAGGACATCACAAACATCCATGCCCGAGGCAGGATTCGAACCTGCAACCGTAGCGGTCTTGCGGTTCCAGACTGCAGCGCCTTTAACCGCACGGCCACTTCGGCCGGCTCAGGTAAAACAACCAACAATGATGTCGTTCCTCAGAACCAGCCAAAGCACACAACGGCCAGCCTCAGGTGACAGGTTGACCAACAAATGTTAACGGTTTAAAGTAAATGCGCGAACGTTTGTTCACCACACAGTATCAACCAACCTATGTCGTTAGATCAATTTTTGACAGCCCGCAGATACCAGTGGTGGCCCGCCTGCGTGGAATATTATCGGCTGTTGGCAGGGGGCAAACTAATTTTTACATTTATCTTTTAATTAATTTAGAAAGTACACAAGTTGGTGAAACGCTTTGAAGTCCCGAAGCCGTTACGTTTAAAATTTTGAGTTGAAGTCACGCCTCTGAGGAAGTACATTAATTCCTCCCTGTTTCAGAGAACTAGCACCCAACCAGGTGTACCAACTTGAGAGCAAAAAGACCGCGCTTCTCCGTTGGGCTCAGCGAGGCTGCCTCAGTGGTTCCACCTTGACCTCCTGTCATGTTTGCAACGGGGACCTGTTTGTTTAAAGCAGATGCACACCGTCGTCCAGCATCTTAGGTTATTCTCCAGTCTCATTCGTTTGTCGACCATTACGCCCTTAGGTCGCCGTTGGTATCGAAGCAGTAGTCACCAATTTCGTATGCAGTGGTTTCCTTACATTGTTGTTGGTGCAGTCTTGTAATAAGGCCATCCAATTTCGCCAGCATGATCCACGATGGGAGGCTTACAGCAACCACATTCGTAGCGTCAGTGCATTCACGTTGTTTCCACTGCAGGTATTCAGCATCACTATTCCACCGACTATAATGTAGTGAGATCCCTCGTTCGGCGCCAGGCTCCGTATTCGTAATTTGGAACCAAAAGCTAGCATTTCTCATCCTCTTAATTCCTTTCAGTTTAATATCCCTCGCTCTCCAAATGGTTCAAATGGCTCTAAACACAATGGGACTCAACATCTTAGGTCATAAGTCCCCTAGAACTTAGAACTACTTAAATCTAACTAACCGAAGGACATCACACACACCCATGCCCCAGGCAGGATTCTAACCTGCGACCGTAGCAGTCCCGCGGTTCCGGACTTCAGCGCCAGAACCGCACGGCCACCGCGGCCGGCTCGCTCTCCAAAGGGACTGGATATATTCTATGATAGTTTTCATTGTGTTACGATGTACTTTATATTACATTCTTTGGCTAGTAACCTAATGGCTCAGAAATGTGAGTGCTCCCTATAAAACATTGTGACAGGTTTACCTCACGTCTGTGTCTTATTCTGCAATCGCACTCACAATCATTGAACTGTAACTACCAATTAAGAGACGAAACACGTGTTAAGAGTACAAGCCTAGCACCCATACGTTCGAGGGAAGATTAACAGGTGATTGTAACTCGCTGTCTGTGAGGGAAACAGTGCTACGCAATATATTCTTACATTCCAGTCATCTGGCGTTACACCTATGCTACTACTTGTTCTCAGGTCTGATATTAAGTTTTAGTCTTGTCACAATTTCGAGTGGAAATTTAGTCTGGAAAATTTTGCCAACGCAAATGTCATCACTACGACTTTTCAGTTACAGAACATATTAATGTCCTTTGACAGCCAGTGTAGAAAAAGTGGTTGGGTCTGTAGCTCTATCGACTTAAGATTTTGTGTTTCTCAATTGTCGTATTCGTCCTGAAAATGCCACTCAGTATCGTCAGGCAACAATGGATAACGATGAATATGTTCGACTTTATGATCGGAGCAGTAATAAAAGTAAAAACGTAGCATCGAATGCACAACTAAACTACAACTGATTTCCTCAATATTTCATAGAGTATACATCGACTGTCTTAAGGCCCGTGAAGTGGTTATTCGTCAGTACACTGCTGCTTTAAATTTTGCATTATACAGGATGTTGTAAAAGTATGATCTGGTTTCTTAACTCCAAAATTCAGATGTGTATGAATTCCTAAGGGACCAAACTCCTGAGGTCATCGGTCCCTGTAATTACACACTACTTAAACTAACTTACGCTAAAAACAACACACACATCCATGCCCGAGGGAGGACTCGAACCTCCGGCGGGAGGGGCCACCCAATCCGTGACACGGCGCCTCAAACCGCGCGGTCACACCACGGGGCCTAAACTCCACATTTATTGACAAAAGTATACTACGAATATGGGATGGATTGTAAAACACTTACAAAATCTTAAAGTTTTAGTTATGTTATTACAAATGCTCGACGTGTCTATCAGCAACTGCAAGAACAACATCTAGACGATAACTAAATTCCTCATAAACTTTACCTAATGTATCTGCTTTTACAGAATTTTTGGCGGTTGTTATTCTGTTCTTCACTTCCCCTATGTCATGGGGTTAAGAAGAGATGAATACATGTGCCCACAAGAAAAAATTCACATGAATCATATGTGGGAAACTGGGAGACCAAGAATGCAGGGCAGGGTTTCGTGTTCCCTGTACGCCCTAGCAAGCGTTGTGGCAGAGTGACATTGACAAGCCAACGCACGCTGTTGTGCCACTATTGTGGGGTTCCATTCTGTTGGAAAATGAAGTCATCAGAATGCTTGTGGGAAAAGCCAACTCAGCAGCACTTGAAGAGAGGTCATGCCAGTCATAATGTTTTTCTCAAAATAAAAAGGGACCGTACCCTTTCTCACGAGAAATGGTACAAAATAAGATCACTTTAGGTGAGTCTCTTTCGTGCTTGGTAACGTCTTGAGGGTTCTCGAGTCCTCATAAGCGCACGTTATGTCGTTTACTTCACCACTAACATGAAATGTTGCTTCGTCACTGAAAATTAACCATGTTAAAAATGTATCGCCTTCCGTGCACTCAAGCATAGCATTGTTGAGCTCAATCCGTTTCCTTCTATCACCAACCCGAAGAGCTTGCACTAATTATAGTTCGTATGATTTATAGGCGAAACGACCCCTTAAAACCCGTCGGATAGTAGTACAAGGCATTCAAAGTTCTGTGCTTGTCGAACGTTTTTCACCATCTCATCAGACATGCGAGATCATTGTCTTTGCTAAAACGCAGTTCGAGTCCTGTCTGTACGGCGGGTGATCAAACACCATCGAAAACGCTGCAGAAGCGTCTCCTTACGCCTGCAGTATACAGCCGAGGATTGTCATGAAGAAGGAAAAGCATGAAAGCTACAATATGTGGGCTGTGGGTAATCAGGTTTCCAGAAAGGTTTTTCAACAGAAAATGCCATATATGCTTTCACCAGTCAAATTTTGAATGATCTGAATAACCGAACACCACCCATTGGGATTTTTTGTGATCTCTCAAAGGCTTTTGATTGTGTAAATCATGAAATTCTGCTAGACAAGCTCAAGTATTGTGGCATGAGTGGGACAGTGCACAAATGGTTTAATTCGTACCTAACTGGAAGAGTGCAGAAAGTAGAAATAAGTAGTTCTCGTAACATGCAAAGATCAGCACATTCCTCAAACTGGAGAACTATCAAGAATGGGGTTCCACAAGGGTCAGTCTTGGGTCCTTTGTTGTTCTTATTATATATTAATGACTTGCCATTCTATATTCATGAAGAGGCAAAGTTAGTTCTCTTTGCTGATGATACAAGTATAGTAATCACACCTGACAAACAAGAATTAACTGATGAAATTGTCAATACTGTCTTTCAGAAAATTACTAAGTGGTTCCTTGTAAATGGACTCTCACTGAATTTTGATAAGACACAGTACATACAGTTCCGTACAGTGAATGGTATGACGCCATTAATAAATATAGACCTTAATCAGAAGCATATAGCTAAGGTGGAATATTGCAAATTTTTAGGTGTGTCCATTGATGAGAGATTAAATTGGAAGAAACACATTGATGATCTGCTGAAACGTTTGAGTTCAGCTACTTATGCAATAAGGGTCATTGCAAATTTTGGTGATAAACATCTTAGTAAATTAGCTTACTACGCCTATTTTCACTCATTGCTTTCATATGGCATCATATTTTGGGGTAATTCATCACTGAGGAATAAAGTATTTATTGCGTGTAATCAGAATAATAGCTGGAGTCCACCCAAGATCATCCTGCAGACATTTATTTAAGGATCTAGGGATATTCACAGTAGCTTCTCAGTATATATACTCTCTTATGAAATTTGTTATTAACAACCAAACCCAATTCAAAAGTAATAGCAGTGTGCATAACTACAATACTAGGAGAAAGGATGATCTTCACTATTCAAGATTAAATCTAACTTTGGCACAAAAAGGGGTGAATTATACTGGCACTAAAGTCTTTGGTCACTTACCAAATAGTATCAAAAGTCTGACAGATAACCAACAAGTATTTAAGAAGAAATTAAAAGAATTTCTGAATGACAACTCCTTCTACTCCATAGAGGAATTTTGAGATATAAATTAAGAAAAAAAAACAAAAATATTAAAAAAATTAAAAAAAATAAAAATAAAAAATAAAGAAAAACAAAAAACACAATAAAATAAAGTTGTTATATTTACTTAAGTATGTTGTTAAATTAACCTAATTATGTCATGTATTGGAAAATTCGACTCGTTCCATATCATTACGAAATATCGTATTCATGATCCATGGAACTAGTATTAATCTAATCTAATCTAATCTAATCAGGCGAAATCCCTCAGCAGTATTTCACACTTGGTGGAAGACCTATTGTCTATGCTTCTCTACGTGCTCGCTGTGCCCTCGGAACTCAAAAAGGAGACCTGGCGCAATAGAGATTTTCACTGTGTCTTTTATTTCCTCCTAGATCCAATAGAACATTTGGTGGAATAACAGTGACAATGGTACATTAAGAGATTTTGCCACGTTTCATCGTTCGATGATTACAGATACCTTCTTGTGACTCCGTCATAAGCTGCATTAAGAAGCACCTTTTCCATTCCTTGATGGTGGCTAGTTTCGTGTGACAATACAGGCGAAAGCCTATATGCGTAAACTGCCCCTGCAATTGACCAAGTCAACAACAGTAGATGTCTGTATTATGTGGTCTATTTATTGTTGTTGAGTCGGCCATAGAGCAACTTTGATCATCACTCCAGAGCTTTCGCCTATTTTGTCTCACTTACAGTACATATGTTTCGAAAATGGACTTAGGCGTAAAAAATTACTCACCATAAAGAAATAACAAAAATACTTCTTAATGCAACTTATGACGGCGCTACCACAATTTACTTCAGTTTACTATTTGTTTATAATCAGACAGTTACACAGGGAAAAATTATGATTTACAAAGAGAAGTATCCAGATTGAGTAAAAATCCTAAAATGAGACCAAAATAATACTTTTTAAATGAACACACTGCACTGTTGTTTACTAAAGTTCAGGTGATTGAAAACCTCATAAAAGGCCGAAAATTGGGTCGTAACTAAATAAACAACAATACAGTCAAATAGCAGTATGTTAATTTCAAAATTATTTTATGACTGTTGCTCAGCAACATCAGAAAGTGTTTACAAAAATAATAGCTTTCAAGGGGAAAAAGGCTAACTAGATCGAAAATCATAATAAATGAGACAACTACAACAAGTATCCCGCTTCAGTTATCTGGGAAATGATATAGGTTTCAACTAAGGCAAAGAAATTGAGAAGAATGTTAATAAATATAAAGAGTTAATAAATTTGAAGCCATCTGCGGAAATATCGAAAGAACGTTGAACAACGATGGAAGCTTGATCTCAAACAGTGCGATTATTGGCTATGGGGTCATCCCAAAAGTATCGTGTGTACGGATCCCATTCCACATGTGGAGATATTGGAGTAGCCTATTCATGCTGAATTTTAACACTGTTCGGATTCACATACTGTAACCGTGGCGGCATGGTACAGCGCGTAACAGACCACAGACTCTGTAACAAGTAAGACTGAATAAATGGTCTCCAGTATGGAAACCACGCATTTCCGGACATAAGTTGCTTGGATCTTTTGTGCTCCTTTTCCTCTTATCGGTCAGTCTCTATAATTTGAACACGGTGGAAAAGAGTCACCCTCTATAACAAGAGAGGAGGATCCACTTCATAGCCATCACAATGATGTTGGAAAAAGGGCAAAATTTCGTTACTGAGAATGTAGAAATAAACATCATGGTCGATTTTCATGTTAACTTAAACGACCAAATCATGGAAAGAGAAATTTCTCCAAAAGGTCACTGAACTTCTTCTGGCTTCCACTAGATGCACCCTAAACCATCCCCTCTGCACCCTCCCCCATCCGCTCGCTCCCCCCCCCCTCCCCCCCCCCCCCACACACACGCGCACGTAGACATATCATAAATCGTCGTACCATACTATACGCATTCTGTCACGTTCTTCGTGTCTTGTTTTAATCCGACTGGCAATGAAGCTAACTGACAATTATAATTTGTGACACCCGTTTCCGGCCCCTGTCGGCAAGGATGTTCTTATCATCACACCTCTTAGGTGACTTTATGAGGGGTGTGAGAAAAGTTATTAGATTGATAACTCCGTGAGCGATCTAGCAAAGCTGTATTGTTCTACGTGAAGTTGATGCTGCATGATGACACCAGTCCATGTCACGCGACCATTTCCCTCCATCACGGAAATTTTGACCTCAAAAGGCACTCCTGTTGTTCCACAGTCCCCTTATTCACCTCATCTGAGTCTCTGTGATGGCCGAGCGGTTCTAGGCGCTACAGTATGGAACCGCCCGACCGCTACGGTCGCAGGTTCGAATCCTGCCTCGGGCATGGATGTGTGTGATGTCCTTAGGTTAGTTAGGTTTAAGTAGTTCTAATTTCTAGGGGACTGATGACCAAAGAAGTCCCATAGTGCTCAGAGCCATTTGAACCATTTTTGAGCCAAGTCCCTGTGACTATTTTCTTTCTTAGAAATTGGAAAAACTCTTAAAAGGATTTCGATTTGGGACTCTGGAGAACATTCAAAAGAATTCGACCGATATGTCAAAGGAATTACCAGGTGAAGCCTTTCAGGGCTTCTACCAAGACTGGGAGCAACTACTTGGCCGACCTATTCGTGTAACCGCAGAAGGAAATTTTGAAGAGGGCAATATTGTTATTTGAAAAAAATAGAAACTTTTGTAGATAAAAATCAGTCTCATTACGTTCCCCACACCGCTCGTATGTAGTTGGGAGTGGTACACGAAACACGTCGCACGCACCGTATTGACACCAAAAATTAAGAAGTTTTATTCACTGAGTTCCATGGACATGCCGAAATACGATGGCTCGTTTCTGCCATTCTACTACAGTTCTCATTGATCGCCATCCTTCACTGGTTACATATAACTGGCTGCCACATGAGAGCCACCTCACTGTCATGTTAGCTTCCGAAGATCGCACAGGTACCAGTCCCATGCCATTTACAGCGCTTCAAAGCGGTCAGTGTGGTCCTTTAAGTTACCGACTACAATTTTGTCGAGAGAGCTTCATTCTAAGGAGAAATGACGATGTAAGAATCCGTGATCTCAGTGAGAAAGGACAGTGAAATTGTCCTCTGGAAAATGTTCTAAGGTTTTCGATTGCTACTGACTTCCCACAAATGATTGTGCAATAAGGCATACACACCTGTATTCCCTGAATTATGCGTCCCTTGCACTGGACAATGACCTAAACTGAAAAGAGGACAAAAATACACTGTGATCCTCTGTTGATATAAGGCAGTCTTGTGGTGTCACCGCTTGCTAGGTGGTAGCTTTAAATCGGCCGCGGTCCATTAGTACATGTCGGACCCGCGTGTCGCCACTGTCAGTGATCGCAGACCGAGCGCCACCACACGGCAGATCTCGAGAGACTTACTAGCACTCGCCCCAGTTGTACGGACGACTTAGGTAGCGATGCACACTGACGAAGCCTCGTTTCTTTGCAGAGAAGATAGAATAGCCTTCAGCTAAGTCAATGGCTACGACCTAGCAAGGCGCCATAGCAGTTGATAGTTATCGTATGAAGCATGTCTCATCAAGAACGATGTATACAAATGATGGATTAAAGTTAAGTATTCCAGAAGCTACGTACTTTTCTTTATAGCATTCATTACGTATCCTGTTTCAGACCTCACGCCATCCTGCGTGAGTTTAAGCGCGTGCCTTTCGGTTACCCGTCACTGTGGACTGGCTGTCTTGTCAGTCCACAACAAGTCTGACCTCGAAAAACGATACACTGGCCACAGAAAACTAGTTCACGTCCCAATGGCAGACTGACTTCAATCCTTAAGACGTGGAGAACTCTTTCTCACACCTTTAGGTTTGCCCAGAAAGCCGCCCCATCACACAGAAAAGTGTGACAAGGCTTTTTCCGTTGCCAAGAGAATAATGTCAGTAACAATCTTTTGTTACTCGTCGACAAATATTTGTAATAATAAGAAGGAACGTCTCATTTTTAACTTAAAACACACTCCAAGACAAGAACAATTGACCAGAACGGAGGAGATCTGGCGGCCGATGCATGAATGTGTGACGCTGCTGCCAAGGATAATAAACAGGGGGCATTCCGATACCAGGTCACAAAAACTTTTTGAATTCAATTCCGTGTAATCAGTTGAACGTTAACTATGCTTCGCAGATAGGCCCGTGAACAATATGCGCAGATTTTAGCACTGGTTGGCCTCAAAGAAGCCGGTTAGAATAATTGGCGAATCGCTCGATATTTGAAGTTATGTCACTGTTCGACCGTGTTGGCAGGAATGGATGCACCATGGCCGAACACAGTGTCAAGAACGGAGAGGATGATCTACAGGGGGACGACAGAACGTGAGGAACGAGATGTCACCATTATCATCGATCCGATGTGTAGTTGGCGTTTCAGCGACCGGATGAACCATTAACAAGCAGCTGACAGAAAGGGGACTAAGCTCACTGTGCCCCTTGCGCCAAGTACATTTCATCCCTGTACACCAACAACCCCTTTTGCACTGGTGTCGGCCACATTAGGGATATAATCTAATTGACTTGAGTAGAACTGACTTGAATTGTCTTCGATGATGAGTCCCTCCTAGAACTGAGCCCCGATGACCAGGGAAAATGTATCTGGAGACGCCCCAGATAGTGGTGCGATACCAACCTGACTATATCCTACCGTATGTCGCGACAGTATGAACTGATGGTCTGAGGTGTCATTTCATTTCATAGCAGGACTCCTCTGCGGCATCCTTACAGCAAAGTGGTTCAAGGACGATATTCCGGGTCCCGTTTTGTCGCCCTTCATGGTAAGCCATCCCGGACTTACATTCCTATACCACGTTTTGTCGCCCTTCATGACATACTATCCTGGGCTTACTTTTCAGCAAAATAGTGCCCTCCTTCACACAGCGAGCGTTCCTACCGCCTGGCTTCGTGCTTTCGGCCGACAACTTCGCTTGCTCTCTCTCCAGTTGAGAAGGTTTGGAGAATAACGTGCACATGCCTCCAAGCAGCAAAGGACTTTTACGATCTAATGTGCTAACTGGACAAAATATGGCACGGTATCCCTCAGGAGGACCTGCAGCAGATCTATCAATCAATGACCAACGCAATAACTTCTTGGATAAGAGCCCAAAGTGGACCAACCCATTATTGACTTGCTCAATTTGTGAAGCTTATTCCCTTGAATAAATCATTCATTTTTTATGAAAGTGTAATCATTCGTTTGTCTTTACTTGTAAATGTACGGATTTCCGTTCTTCCGTGGTGCACCGTTTTTGTTGTCTCATAGCGTACGTTTTAGGGTTAAATTATAAACAATAAGAAAAATTTAAAGCTGTAAAGCCTGTCACCCGTCATTCGGTTAACAGGCTGAAAAGTTAGAGTAACCATGCAATGGAAAGCAATTGTTTCATAAAAAGCTGTGTTTTCCTTTGAAACTCCAGTGACCTACAGTAGTCGCTGTGAACGAGTTCTTATATTACAGCAGTACTCCTGCTAATTTTCTCCTTTATCTTCATCACATCCGTTTAAAACGAGTCCCGCGAAGGAGTCACGTGGCAGCAGTAATGGTACAGGGCTTTGGAGGGTGCAGTAGGGAGATAACGAGCACTAGGAACGTGCCAACGAATAAAGGAAACTAGGCAATAAAACTGGTGATAACAGAAACAAGGAGCGCATGAGGGACGAAAGTACGCTGATAACCAAGTTTAAATTAATGTTTCCTCTACAAGCTCAGCAGCAAAGGTCTTTAAGTGCCCCGCCAGCTGGGCTCTTCATTACACAAATGAGAAAGAACGCGAATGAAAAGGTCGTCGCTAGTGCAGCGCGAACAAAAACAGCCTGCAGTATCTCCTACACTCTATAATCCCGGAATACGTTTTCTGGAACTACTTTACGCCTACGATTACACAGAAAATTTATTTTAGGACTCCGCCTTACAGCCACTGACTTAGATGAATGAATATGAGGCTTTACAATCATCTACGTCTACATCTGTGCGATCGCTCAGTCATTCACACTGAAATGTCTAGCAGGAAGTTCATTAAACTACTTTTACAATATTTTTCTACTGTTCCACTCTGTAACAGCGTGCGGGATAGACAAACTCTTAAATAACTCCTTGCCCCGAAATCTGATTTGTCTAACATTATTACGATTATAATTTCTTCCTATGTACTTGGGCATCAATAAAGCCTTTGTTGATCGAAACGCAGGTTCTGACCTTTACCAACGAAGAATGGATTCCATCGGTGATTGTGTCTGGCACTACGTTATCCTTTGTTCCACATCTTGAGCAATGTGAAAAATAAAATATGTTTCAGGTTACCATTATTTCCACGGCTGTGTTATTTATTTCTTGCATTTTAACTAATTGACCAACAATATTTTTACTTTACGGTAAAAATTAAGATCTATATTGCCAACCGTAATCAGGGCGGTCGATGGTTTAAACGACTCTTGTAACGAAAAGGTTGTGTTTTATGTTCCTGCACATTGTCACGTCACTTTGGTTTCTTTTAGATTAATTTGTGATGGGGTACAGATATTCACACCACATTATATTAAAAAAGTTAAACATGCTTTCAAACTGAATGAATAACTCTATAACACTCCTTTGCGTCTATGGTACCTCTAGTGAAGAAAGTAATCAGACAGACTTATCAACCTAGTACGCTTCGGGTTTACTATGTATAACACATGAAGTACTTATTTTGTCGACTTGCTATGTCAGGATGAACAAAAAGAAGACAGTTTTTCTCAAACAGTACGTTTTAGAGAATTGAAAACCAAACGTTCCTTCAAATATTAAAATTGGTACAAAAATAAAAGGAATCAGATCGAGACGCAAGGAAAGTGCCCCTTCTGACGCTTTCAACAGCATCATACTAGATTTTTCGTGCGAAAGGAAACAATAATACCATATTAAGCACATGCCATTACCATTCATATCTGTTCTTTCTGAATAGGAAATGGTGACCAAATGAAACTTAGATGGTTAAACACTTTTGAGAGGAATCTCCCGTGGTTTGCGCTGTCAACCGCGACGTATGTTATTCAGACCATTAATCACATCTAGGAGTACATCAAAGTCGGAAAGAAATGAGTGGTCCCTTTATGGGTTCATAATTTCATTTCCCATCTTACGTCGGTGATTGATTGGCTTCGTAACACTATAAACCGACAATATTTATCACAACTGCTGTCAGTATTTTTTTCTCCTTAAGGCCTCGTGTTTTCATCAACGCACTGTATGTAGCAGGACGTACCTCCGACTGTTTAAAACAGTATGTTCATTCCCCATCAAGCACAGCTAGAAACTTCACTGCAGTTATTACGAAAATATTTCGGATTTTGTACATAATTTTTGAAGTTCATGAACTGCATTATTTTTGTTTTCAGTTTCAGTGTAACATGTAAGATATATAGTACATCTTCACTGAATAAAAATAGCCCTACTGCAAAGAAATATTTTTACATTCCAATTACCCATTTTGGTTGACGGACTGCGATTGTGATTTAAATCAAACGGAAAACTTAAATGAGTCGAGCTTTGCATCACGTGTTGCCCATTTTGAATACTCAGCTGGTGATATCAATGACAATCTTTCTGTGCTACACATTGCTTATAAAAGAATGCAGAAGTATCTCCTCGAACAATTAATAATTTATATCCACAAACTTAAATCACCTCAAGAAATCGTTAATCAATAAACTGAATCAACACAGAACTTTTTCTTCGAGAATTTCCGATACATCCTAGCACGAAAACACCAAAAATGACAATAATAACACGTATTCATATTTCTGCAAAAACAATTTTATATTCCGGGCAACAGCAGCTGTTACGAAGAACTCTACTTACACCTGCGAAAATTGTTGTTTATGAAAACTCTTTGTTGTTGGTGCGGACCGCTTTTACCATGCCCTGCACCGAGCAGCTGTCGACACTGATGCAGACAAATTTTAAAGAACAGAGGTCATCTGTTTTGGTTCAAATGGCTCTGAGCACTATGGGACTCAACTGCTGAGGTCATTAGTCCCCTAGAACTTAGAACTAGTTAAACCTAACTAACCTAAGGACATCACAAACATCCATGCCCGAGGCAGGATTCGAACCTGCAACCGTAGCGGTCTTGCGGTTCCAGACTGCAGCGCCTTTAACCGCACGGCCACTTCGGCCGGCGTCATCTGTTTTACCTATCGCTGTACGTAGTATGGACGATATTCACTGAATAGCAAATTTTGACTAGAAGCGGTGGGTATGGCTATGATCTTCTTAACGCCGTGAATATATTTTAGACATTTTTTTATTATTTTAATATTCACATAATGTGATGACACTCTACTTTGCTTTTTACCGTGTAGGTTGCATCTGATGATGCGGTTCTAAAAAGCGAAACCTGTTGTGTGTTAATAAACAACAATTTTACTAGTTGTAAGCGGAGTTCTTCATAACATAATTCCTGCATAAATGTTGTTCTCCTTTTAATGAACAACTATGGAATTCTGTAACTCATAAAAAAAAATGTAATGGCGTTGCAAATATTCCAGTCTATTTGTTTACCTTTCCTATAACTGTTAGCCCATACATTTATATTGCCAATGTGAAAACAATCCTGCAGCTAGCAAAATTTACTTAAATATAGTGTCTGTAAGAGTAATATTTCTGCTGTTATACAATGTATCCTGTGCCAAAGACCATGATGTAATAAAGTGTAATACCTATCATATCCATATTCTTACCTTCTGTGAATCAGTTTAGAGGCACGTGCTGCTACATATTGTGTATATTTGTATACATAGTTTGATAATGTAGAGTATAGGAACAGATTTGATGTGGATACCACAACGTAACGTTCTCTATGTACCCAAAACATAACAAACTTTCGTCATCGCTTAACTACATTTCCCTCATTTCCGCCACCAGCATCAGCTCGGTACCTAGCTACCTTTCATCCATAACATAAAGTTCTTGTAACACCATCTGATGAGCCTGCAGTGGCTCTAAAACATGTTTATGGTAGAATGAATCGTATCAAATAATTTTAAAAAAGCGACTGGTTGCATATTTATTACCAGATAAATCGACAAATTTTCCATTCCGTTCTTAGGTGATATTGTGAGGTTATTTAAGACATACGACCTCAATGTGGAGTTGACCACTAATAATCTCACTAAGCTTCTTTTTATACATAACGAGAGACCTCCTACTGATAAATTTCTAAAATTCGCGATATACAAAATTCAGTGCTGGGTTTTGCCCAAGATTTTATGTAGGACAAACGGGAAGCTCATTAAGACTCGGTCTCGCGAACATTTACTGAATGAAGACGGCGAGAATGCTTATAAATCAACTTTCGCAAAACGTCTTAAAGCTAAGAAGCATTTACACCATCGCTTTCGTTCCTCAATATGGGATCTTGCACTTAGTGGATAAGGGGTGCAAAATGCATCGTTTAGAAGAGACAGTAATTTATAAGCATTCCCGTTCGGGCTCCAGAGATCTGGTGAATGATCAGCTCTCACTTAGAAATATTCTGTTATTTGATTGCATTTTCCCTATTTACAAACGATTTGTAACTTCTTGACAGATTGAAACTGTGTGCCGGACCGAGACTCGAACACAGGACTTTTGCCTTTCGCGGGCAAGTGCTCTACCGATCTATCATTTCCTGTTTTTCATTTTGTTCGATATAGTTCGTTGCGTTTGGTCTGGGCGGACGTCAGAAGACATCCGTACAAGTTGATCGTTAATTCCTTGACTCAGGTTTTTTATTACAAACAGCACGCAGCCCTCTGACCGAACACGCTGAGCTACCGTGGCGGCGCCGACTGAGTTACCGAAGCACGACTCACGTCCCGGCCTTACAGTTTGGAAGGTAGGAGACGAGGTACTGACAGAATTGAAGCTGTGAGGAGGGGTCGTTAGTCACGCTTTTGTAGCTCAGCCGGTAGAGCACTTGTTTGTGAAAGTCAAAGATCCCTAGTTCGAGTCTCGGTTCGTCACACAGTTTTACTCTGGCAGGAAGTTCCATATCAGTGCACACTCCGCCGCAAAGTGAAAATTTCAAAAAAATGGTTCAAATGGCTCTGAGCACTATGGGACTCAACTTCTGAGGTCATTAGTCCCCTAGA
Source organism: Schistocerca nitens (assembly GCF_023898315.1). NCBI lineage: Eukaryota > Metazoa > Arthropoda > Insecta > Orthoptera > Acrididae > Schistocerca > Schistocerca nitens. Next base: position 872,052,245 of record NC_064614.1, read on the forward strand.
ACTTAGAACTACTTAAACCTAACTAACCTAAGGACATCACAAACATCCATGCCCGAGGCAGGATTCGAACCTGCGACCGCAGCGGTTTTGCGGTTCCAGACTGCAGCGCCTTTAACCGCACGGCCACTTCGGCCGGCTGAAAATTTCATTCCGGAAATTATTTGTAAATTGCCTATTGGCCTATCCAATGGTTTATGTCACATAGTGCTAACGAACATTTGTATCTGTCGATTCAAATTACTTTTAACCTCCCTATTCGCTTAATGCTTTTTACTGCATGTTAAGAACGACCATTTGCATCTATTGTTTGCTTATTTTTTTCCTGAACTATATATATATATATATATATATATATATATATATATATATATATATATATTGACTAGACAGCAAAGTTCAGGAAAAAATAAGCAAACAACAGATGCAAAGGACCTCCCAGTCACCATCGATTCGGATGTCTCAGCCGGAACGGGCCCACTTCCTTGCGTCGCTGAAAATTCCTATCCAGCGGCCGGCCGCCGCGTCAGGATACTGGAAAGTTCAACGTAGCGCCGCTTCTCCATCGACCCACGGCACCACCATCAGCTGAAAAATAAACCTCATTAGTTCTTCAGCCCTTTTTTACAAGCTATGTCATTTTTTGTGTAAAACTTTAAACGTCTTATTAACATGTGACAAAAGGTGTTAATGGCGTTTTATTTCTTTGAGACCGATTTTCGGTTTAGTTTGACTTCCGTTACAGTCACGAGCGCTCTTGTTGTGCTTAGTCTTCGTAAGCTTTTAGGCACACCAGCGCTCGTTTCTTCATATATAAGTGAAATGTTTTCTAGTGAAACTATATGTCTGCTGGTGCTAATCGTCATATGTCTCGTCTTTTTTTAAATATTTTACTTAAGATCCGAAGTTTATTTGGTCACAATGCCTTCGCATTTTTACATCCTTTTTAACTAATTCCCTACTGTGTAAGTATTTTAATGGAGGTACGTCTATAATCTGTATATTACAGTACACTTATTATTAATGTGCTCTTAATTGTGAGTTAACCCTGGTAATACCTAAATTCTTAATCTATACCCATTTCTGTAGGACTCTATCGTCCAGTGTCAGCTTGACGACTGCTTTCCAATGTAAGCTTAACTGTAGGGCCTGAGGATGGCAGATTAATTTGTCGAAACCAGTCAAGTTAATTTAATAAAAATTTGTGCAGCAGATGACTGATTATTTCTATTCTTAAAATGTTCTTCACAGCTGCTGACTGACAGCCAAGAATAAAGTTCAAATAATCTATTCTCACACTATGTTAATGTTTTTTACTTAGTCCGAATACTTAAAGGTGTTCCTGTCGAACTGTTTTGGTTGTAAAGTTTTAGAGGAACAAATATGTGCTTTTACTTTGGACTTACAATTACTGTAATAGGTTCATTCTTATAATCAATAGCAGGTTTACATCAATTCCCATTTGTGCCTGTACATTAAATAGAATATCACGGCTGATTAATTAATCTGGCCTTTTAAAGTCAAAGACATTTTGTCTTCCACTCAGCATATAACGATTACTGCTTTGTTCTAAAGTGCGCCGGATCTTTTCGGGACCTTCCTCGATATTCTCGACCTAGTCTTTTAAAGAATAAGATGCCATTGTAATCATTCATCTCTGTAGTGTTTCCTATCTTACGCATTTGTTAACTATGTGAAATATCCATTGGTTCTTAAGTAGCAGTTCTGTGCTTTGTAATTCTGCAACAGATTAATTGCTCTTTTAGTTTTTATTGCGTAGTGTCACATTGCGATTCGGAGAAGGATATGGTCCTTTTCGATCTTTTGATTTATTAGTTCTAATTCTGTTACCTGTTCTTCAGGTTTTCTTAAATTATTTGACAAAAATATCACAATTTTTTTTCAACTCAATTTGGTAAAGTTACATTTTTCTATCAAAATCTTAGGGGGTGGGATATTCTAATCTTTGTATCCTCTTTTTAAAGTTTCTACCATGTCTAGAAGATTCATTTCGCTGTTAATTTTTCTACATTTCGTTCATTAGTTTCTCTTCCTTTTTATACCCTTGACTGCACATTTGCTTGTTTGTTCTTAGTAATTGTATTTAATCTTTATACCAGTCCCCTTCTAACTCGGATTTGTTCTATTATCTCCAAGCAGTTAAATGATCCGTCAAAGCATGTTCACAGTTTCTTTCTGTTTTAGATCCCTGCCTTCTGTACATCAGCTGTCCTTTCGCATTCTCAATGTATATCGCTGTGGAGAGAATTAGTTCTGTGAATTTATGTTCTTTTTCTTATAGTGTTTTGACGTCGTATCGAAACACAGCTGTTCGGTTGGTTTCTTGTTTATAGGTATAGCCCTAAACTTTATAACTGAAACACTGATCGGAGTTCATTTTAGTCCCCTTTGATTTTTGCCTTAATTTTTTGTGGGTCTCGCCTGAGAGGTGAAACGACAGAGCCTATTGGGAATTCTCCATTTGCTATTTTGGTTACTTTCTGGATCGGTGTTAAAATTTTTGGAAATTATTTGAAGATTATGGCTCTCACTTAATGAGATGTTTTCCATTTTGTTACCCTTCTCATGTACCAGGAACGGACGAAAAGTAATCCTGTATGTTATCTCCCTACTAAATTGTACATAAGTCGCCCCCTAAGACCTTAATGTAGAGTGTCGGGGCCTTCGCCAATATGGCATCCATTGCATTTCCAGTACTGTGTTTTAAAAGTGCTTCTTTTTCTAAATTTAATATGTACAGGGAAGTTAATAAGATGTATTCCCATCTCATGATTTTCAAACAGAGTCAGCCACTTCTGGGTTCAAAGAATAACGGAACATATGCGTCCCAAAGACCAATAACGTTAAATAAATGAATCTAAATACTTATTCTAACATGTCACTATTGTGCTGTCGTTTATCTCATATTAAACCTAGGGATCGAGACCTCTTAGAGCTGATTCGAGAAATATAATGCAGTGAATAGAGAATACAAAGTGGTATAGTATGATGAAACACCATACAGCACCCAGGGCGCCACTTAAAAGTTCCAGTTATTGTAGAGCACAAATATCGGCCTGCTGTGGATTCCTGCTCATTCTAGGATAAATTTTAATGAACACGCTGACTGTATAACAGGAGAAGCTAAAGGAAGTCCTAGCTATTCAATCACTGCAGAGTGTTAAATTTTACCACGGGTTATGAAAAAAGAGCCTGATAAACGTGGAAAGATAATGGAATGAGCTTAAATGTCATCATAGACCACTAATATATCGCCTGCAGCTCGTTTAAAACAACTTATTATCAACGACATTGTTAGCATACATCTTTTCGGAAGCATATCTGCTCAGAGAAGGTGAGAACAATTGCCAGTGAGACTTCTGCATTGAGTGTACTATAAATTATGTGTCTCTTTGGAAGACAGATCTGGAAGCTTGCGAGATCTGGAGAGATTGAATAAGAGTCTCTGACCGTGCTTTCCGCCAGCTTGCGGGGAGCCACTTGCCCAGGTTAGTCTCTGCATTTACAGAGGGCAAGATCGGTTGTACTGAGAATGATGATAGGCGACACTTCTCATTAATGTATCCTGTTTGGTTATTATTCATATATTTACACATTTACACTATCTTTTACACACTCGACATAGCTTTCTTAATTGTAAGGTAACTTTTCCATCTAGATTCCGAAATATGACACTCATATCCGGCTCACTGGTACGCACCAGACAGTGAGTATTACATAGTCACGGCTAAGTTACACCCGCTATAGTGTACAACATGTCCGGCTCTGAAGAACAACCGAAACAGAGTGACTATTACATATTCACATCTAAGTAACGCACGACGCTGAGATACGTGTCCGACCCTCCAGAACACCTGAAACGGTGCGACACGCGCAGCCGAACTGCTTTGTTTCCCAGGCGCACCAAAGCGACCAGATGGTATCCAAAGCACTTCCGTTGCAATATCGTTACTCTGATGTTTCTCAAAACTATTGAAATTTAATAAACAAAAACGATGGACTTGTAGGGTAATCAAGAGAGATAGTCGTACTAACAAGTGAGTTAAATACAATAAAAAGTATATAAGAGAAGTTTGACGTTATGGTGACTGGCACCCGCACGTGCCGACCAATCAGATGCAAGTTCAGTACATCTGGCGGACTCCCCAAGGGAGCTTCACTCCAAGTTTAAACGCAGCCAAAACCTCTCAGACAAACAGAAGCTAAACGATGTCAAAGTTAGCGTAAGGAGGGCTATGCGTGAAGCGTTCAGTGAATTCGAAAGTAAAATTCTATGTACCGACTTGACAGAAAATCCTAGGAAGTTCTGGTCTTACGTTAAATCAGTAAGTGGCTCGAAACAGCATATCCAGACACTCCGGGATGATGATGGCATTGAAACAGAGGATGACACGCGTAAAGCTGAAATACTGAACACCTTATTCCAAAGCTGTTTCACAGAGGAAGACCGCTCTGCAGTTCCTTCTCTAAATCCTCGCACAAACGAAAAAATGGCTGACATCGAAATAAGTGTCCAAGGAATAGAAAAGCAACTGGAATCACTCAACAGAGGAAAGTCCACTGGACCTGACGGGATACCAATTCGATTCTACACAGAGTACGCGAAAGAATTTGCCCCCCTTCTAACAGCCGTGTACCGCAAGTCTCTAGAGGAACGGAAGGTTCCAAATGATTGGATAAGAGCACAGGTAGTCCCAGTCTTCAAGAAGGGTCGTCGAGCAGATGCGCAAAACTATAGACCTATATCTCTGACGTCGATCTGTTGTAGAATTTTTGGAAACTCAGAATCTACTATGTAGGAATCAACATGGATTCCGGAAACAGCGATCGTGTGAGATCCAACTCGCTTTATTTGTTCATGAGACCCAGAAAATATTAGATACAGGCTCCCAGGTAGATGCTATTTTTCTTGACTTCCGGAAGGCGTTCGATACAGTTCCGCACTGTCGCCTGATAAACAAAGTAAGAGCCTACGGAATATCAAACCAGCTGTGTGGTTGGATTGAAGAGTTTTTAGCAAACAGAACACAGCATGTTGTTATCAATGGAGAGACGTCTACAGACGTTAAAGTAACCTCTGGCGTGCCACAGGGGAGTGTTGTGGGACCATTGCTTTTCACAATATATATAAATGACCTAGTAGATAGTGTCGGAAGTTCGATGCGGCTTTTCGCGGATGATGCTGTAGTATACAGAGATGTTGCAGCATTAGAAAATTGTAGCGAAATGCAGGAAGATCTGCAGCGGATAGGCACTTGGTGCAGGGAGTGGCAACTGTCCCTTAACATAGACAAATGTAATGTATTGCGAATACATAGAAGGAAGGAGCCTTTATTGTATGATTATACGATAGCGGAACAAACACTGGTAGCAGTTACTTCTGTAAAATATCTGGGAGTATGCGTGCGGAACGATTTGAAGTGGAATGATCATATAAAATTAATTGTTGGTAAGGCGGGTACCAGGTTGAGATTCATTGGGAGAGTGCTTAGAAAATGTAGTCCATCAACAAAGGAGCTGGCTTACAAAACACTCGTTCGACCTATACTTGAGTATTGCTTATCAGTGTGGGATCCGTACCAGATCGGGTTGACGGAGGAGATAGAGAAGATCCAAAGAAGAGCGGCGCGTTTCGTCACAGAGTTATTTGGTAACCGTGATAGCGTTACGGAGATGTTTAATAAACTCAAGTGGCAGACTCTGCAAGAGAGGCGCTCTGCATCGCGGTGTAGCTTGCTCGCCAGGTTTCGAGACGGTGCGTTTCTGGATGAGGTATCGAATATATTGCTTCCCCCTACTTACACCTCCCGAGGAGATCACGAATGTAAAATTAGAGAGATTAGAGCGCGCACGGAGGCTTTCAGACAGTCGTTCTTCCCGCGAACCATACGCGACTGGAACAGGAAAGGGAGGTAATGACAGTGGCACGTAAAGTGCCCTCCGCCACACACCGTTGGGTGGCTTGCGGAGTATAAATGTAGATGTAGATGTAGATGGACTGGTACATACTGTACCATCTGTAGCTTGCACCTCACTCCACTTTTGTACAATATGCTACTTGACGTGTATCAAGCTGTATCAAGACAAGCTCCTACCAAAATAAAATACTGGAGGCCACAGCCAGGAATATCATACTACGATCTGCTCAGAGACAGTGTTGTGAGCAATTTGCGGTGACGAATCAGTTGGAAACGAAAATGTTTCAAATATTGCAACAGTTACGGTTGTTGTGCTCAATTACCACCACAATGGTGTATTGACCTCATGTATACCGTAAAGGGGTTACTATAGACAATAGTATAACGTAGTAAATCGCGCCCCTTCGCTGCTGCTCTGGGACTTTCGGAGCTGCGTGTGCCGTTTCTCCTGCAGCTGCATTATCTTGCTATTCTGTTTACCAGCGCCCAGCCGCCACCGATCAGACTCTAGTTAACGAGGATGAGAGGTGCTTTCTGCGTTTCACGCAAAATTTGTTTGAATATTTCGTTACAGTGATGAGCTGTAAGTCTGGAAGTATTACATCGATAGGTAAGATCACTGTGACTAATGTCACTTTTATTCACTCAAGGTTCCCGTAACTGTATATGAGAGCAGTTGATGTAGCTGTAGCGTCGTCGTTAGTCGGTAGCTTCAGTTGGCGGCACTTTTTACTATCAAAACAATTACAAAAAGGTTACCATGGCCAGTAATGATATGAAAGATTATCTCGGGAATGCACTGTGAATACAACATCGTTGCTTCTAGTAATTCTAGAACGTGTGTCAGTTGCGAAAAGCCAATAGACCAAGTGAAACGAATTGCAGGTTACTATCACTGTTTCAGAGCAACATCCTTCCATTTGAAAATTTAGGAAGTTTTATATTCATAAAGAGACACGTTGTCGTATTGAGCAGCACGGTTCAATTCTCTTAGCAACTGAGCGTGTTCTTTCCGTTAACCAATGTATACTCATGTACAATAGCCACAAATTAAAATAGAGGGCGTTGGAACAGGTTACAATATCCACAGCTTCCGATGCGGAAAGTAATCACACATTGCACGAAACTGGACGAGCAGACTCCTTATGGCGTTTCCTCCTTAGTAATCGTTAATTATCAATATACATGTAAGGTATTCTAGGAATATATGATAATGTTTTGTTTTAATCTGCGACTATTTTGTCGACCAGCCTCTCAACTTAGTAAAAATTTCACCATAAATTATAAATACATGAAAGTAGATTCTAAATTGAGCTGTGGTTTTCCTTATGTTTTATGACTATTGCGTATACTCTGTATTAACCTAAAAGCAAGTTTCATGTTTCTTTTGATACAGAGTGACAATGAAAATATGAGGTTAGAAACACCAGTTTAAAAGAAATGAGAAGTAACGTGTATGAGGTCCAATTTCTTGTATGGTATTAGTTCTGACCAATTTGGCCGTTATCATCTTTCTGACCTAGCTTAAAAACTTGAGCTCAAATTTCTGGGTCCCACACTGAAGAACAGTCCAAGAACAATGAAATCAGTATCCGCTGCGGTGAAATTATACCAGGCTGTTTCCGTAACTGCCTGACTCCTGTAATAGTATAGTGGTCGCGAAGAATGGAGCAGCTCTAAGTGCGGTAACAGATTTCATTAAACCGAATCTACTAATTTTAAATGACCAGAACACAACGCATAGACGAATTCCCCGGCAGAAGTATTTACTTCTTTCGCAGTAGTGATCTCTCGCTTCAGTAGGTATCCAGCAAAGTCCGTACATAATGATGAGGGCTGACATCGTCACGTTGACGGTAACAGCGATCCAGTATTTGAGAATAATCAGAAACCGAAACAATATTTGATCGCGAATTGCAATGGCAGCACAGATATTTCACTTGTTTCCTTTACTAAGTTTACAGTGAATCGATGTTACTACTGATACTTTATCATAATGTTCCTACTCATAAGTACTCATATCAGTCATTCAACTGAATAAAAGAAAATTGTGATCTAGGACTGTTTTGGTCAACGGAGACCGAAAGCTCCGCCTACGGAAGCCCAGCACACTAACAGGCCGAAGGCAGAGCAGCGGCGCTGGAAGGAACAAGCTGCAGTTTCCTCACAAAGTTCAGGCACTACACATAAACTTACTGATTTGGCATGGCACGTCAATCATATAGAAATGATTACGGTACACATTGAGATAAAGTGTTGTTAGATCGCCAGTATTGGCAACCACCTTACACAGACATATCCCGATGTCAAACGTCCACAGTCAGTTTCAACCGATCCTGAACTAGGGAGCTCTGGTTCAGGACGTTGAGAACAAACCACGATTGACAAGCTATGAATAGGTTTCTTACTCATTGGTCCCTCCGAGTCGTCAGCTTGACAGATCCTCATAGGGGTGCCCCGGTTACATTCCTGGCATTGCCATACTGGTGGGAGGACTGGTCCAGGCCAGCCTCGCGATGGAAAATGATGGGCTACCTGTTTGACAGGTAGCGGCTCGAAGATCGGAACGTGAACAACGACCGGGAGTGCGGTGTGTTGCCCTGTAGTTCACGACATCATTAGAGACGGAGGAGAAACTCGGATTGGGAAAATATAGGGAAGGATATCAGCCATTTGCATTTCAAGCCAACTGCCCAGAGATTGCCCATGAGCGATTTCGGGAAGCACGGAAAACGTATTACTGAAGGACCAGAGTGGGATTTCAACTGCCTTCCTCATGAATGGGTGTCCAGTGTCTGAGCACCGCATCGCATAGATCGCTGTAGGGAAGAGACTACTTGTCCTCACACACTCGACTTAAACGGCGGGGGAAATTGCGCCGTGTTTCGGTTATGGGCAATGATTTCCACCCTGTTACACAGGTAACGTTAGTAGCTACCGAAATGGGCCGTTAAACTTGGCGAAAGGTCCTCGAACTACGCGTACGCTGCGACAGTTTCCGCTTACGGTGGCCCTCACCTCAGCAGTAACTTACTTACTCTTGGAGCCGCAAGCGATTAACCATTCAAAATTGATCCTTGTGGATGACAAGTTAATTTATTTCCGTTTCCTGCCTTTTTTGAACGCAATTATAGTTGAAACCCGTCACTAATCTACTCCAGATTTTCTTATTAAAATCACATAATGGACACCTGACATTGCCAACAGGTGAGCGATCTTTTACTATGGAAGACTTAATCTTTCAGAGGTTACATATATGGGCCACTAGTTTCGGAAAATTTTAATTTTCATCTTCAGATCATCTACTCACAGCAGACTCTAGGTAGACCACTGTTGTCTAGTGATGATGAAGATACAGGAGCTCAACTCGCTGGATCAACGCGCTAGTACCGTGACATGATCAAGTAATACCTTACGTACCAAACTTATTTCATCAGAAACTTTTGTGAGTAATTACCACAGTTACGTTTCTTTTGCTTGATATATGACGCTACAGTTGCGCGTCTGATCCAGCGTGTTGATCTGCTTTATGATGAAGAGTAGATGACAGTGCACTACACAGAGTGGCACAATATTTGATGTATGTAGATGATCTGATGGCAGTTAAATTTTGCCCAAATTAGTAGTCCATATTACTGGTATCTGGGTAAATGAAACACCTCTGACAAGATGATTATATTTCCCAAAATCATGTAAGATGGGAAAGTGAAATTAGGTTAACTTAGATGCATGAATCTGCGAACCAAACTTGTAAGACAGTAGTCGTGGTGAATAGTATAAAATGTAATTAATAACATCAAAGGACGCCAGTCCAGGCAGAACGACATAAGTAAAAAATAAGGCGATCCTAATAATTTTAATTTTTTAGAAAAAAAATGAATCTTTTGAAACGAGCCAATAGTTTAAACAGAAACAAGTGTAAGTAGGCTGTTTATGTTTTCTTATTGTTCCCGGGTTCGATTCCCTGCGGGGTCAGGGATTTTCTCTGCTTCGTGATGACTGGGTGTTGTGTGCTGTCCTTAGGTTAGTTAGGTTTAAGTAGTTCTAAGTTCTAGGGGACTGATGACCAAAGATGTTAAGTCCCATAGTGCTCAGAGCCATTTTTTTTTTCTTATTGACAACGTTACGTAGCGCTCTGTATGAAAATCACTGGCTGTGCTGTGTGCAGTCTGTGGCTAGTTTGCATTGTTGTCTGCCATTGTAGTGATGGGCAGCTGGATGTGAACAGCGCGTAGCGTTGCGCAGTTGGAGGTGAGCCGCCAGCAGTGGTGGATGTGGGCAGAGAGATGATGTGAGAGCGGATGACCTGGACAGAGACAGTAACTTTGTAAGACTGGATGTCATGAACTGATATATATATAATATGACTTTTGAACAATATTAAGGTAAATACATTGTTTTTTCTCTATCAAAATCTTTCATTTGCTAACTATGCCTATCAGTAGTTAGTGCCTTCAGTAGTTTGAATCTTTTATTTAGCTGGCAGTAGTGGCGCTCGCTGTATTGCAGTAGTTCGAGTAACGAAGATTTTTGGTGAGGTAAGTGATTTGTGAAAGGTATAGGTTAATGTTAGTCAGGGCCATTCTTTTGTAGGGATTTTTGAAAGTCAGACTGCGTTGCGCTAAAAATACTGTGTGTCAGATTAAGCACTGTCATGTAAAATTTTTCTAAGGGGACGTTTCACAAGCAGGAGGTGCCGCACAGTTTTAAATACTCTTGCGGTGTTAGAGGTACTTACTTTTTATAATAGTTACAGTCTCACTGCACACTTCTTTCGAGATATATAAATACTCAAATGTTATAGAGTTGGTATAAATTATGACCCAAAGCAGTTAATTGCGACTTATAAAATTGAGTAACACTACATTAACTCATAGAAAAAATGAAACTTGGAAGAAAGAAATTTTCAACAAGAAACAATATAAAAAGCGGAGAAATACCGTCTATAGCCCATATTACTTACATGTAAACCTCGTAATTTCGAAGGAATCTAGAGAATGACACATAGTTTTTTTCACACTACATATGTAGCGTGGAACCAATCTGATCTCAACCCCGAAAGGGCACTGGTGCAAGCCGGGCGTCAAGTACTACAGAATTATTATAAGTGCGTAACCCTAGGCATTTAATAACTGTACTAGATACAAGGTTATATGTACTTTCAGCACTGACCGAATTAAGAGCTGTCGATGCCTCGTGATATGTGACGAAAGGTTTCTGTCATTGTCATCGTCTTCTGCTGATTTACTCATACGCACTGGCGCACTGGCAACACTAACAAATTCCCCATGACAAAAATGTTAAGAGCTTTCTTCAATAGCGTACAGCCAGAGAATCACTCGTGAACAGCACAGGGAGTGTGATAAATCATGCACTCATCGCAGACCGGTTTTGGAGAAGCCCTTGTTTCGACGAGCAGAAATCGGCCCTGAAAGTTCGAAGAATTGGATTTGCCGAAGGCATTAACCCCGCTGTTGCGCAAGACTCGTAACCTCAATAAAATGGTGACCCCCGCATGCTCCGACGCAGCCGTCAGACGAGAATATTTACGATACCATTAAATCTATATAACTGTTTTTGTGAGAACTAAAATATAAACTTTATAGAGAATGGTCCACGTTCCAACAAATATTTGTTTTTAGACATACGTTCATGGACATTTTGCTTTTGTTTACCATCACATATAAAGAGATGGGAGCAAATGTTCTATATAATTTCGCCCATTTGGGAGTCACTGTATGACCATACAGTATCATTGTTGCTAGGTTCCAGTAGTAAGTCTAGAAGATAAATAGCCACGGTGTTTTCGTCCGCGATATTTTTGCTGCTATAGTAACTTACAATTTTTATTTAATGTAACTTGCATACGACCTGTTTTGGGAAATAATTCATGTTATCAAGGAGATAAAGATTGGAAGTATTGGTGCTCTCTAAGAAGGGCAGTAAAAACAAACAAAATGCATTGTTAAAAATCTCAAGCATGAATGACTACAGACGGCAGGTTCGTAATTTATATAGTGTAATCACAATTTTATTAAAATGTATGTACTGAAAACTGGGAATCAAAGTAAGAAAATTCAAAAGCTCCTAAGGCATCAAATTAAAACTCATAACCACGGAAGTGCTAATCTCCAGTCACCAGAGTTATTTCTGAGCAGCAGATCTTCAGTTCTTGCAGGCAGGTCGTTGAGAGCCAGTCACACACGAACGTCGACGACCTATAGCCAGACGGTCCGTCCGAAAAATTTTCGCAAGGAAAAATTTATCATAGGCTACGTTCTTGAGTCGACGAATGCGCACACGTGGTGATTGCAAGGTGCTGTTATAGGTGTGGAAGGAGGCCCACAAGTATATTTTTAACACTTGTTATGCACTTGACTTTTAATCAGGGCCCTTACCTTGTGTGACACGCTGCAACATTCCAGAAACCTTGTTGCAATTTTAATGGTCTAATGGTGACTATATTTCTATGTTATTATTAATGAAAAAGTTATTAGTAGTGTATGTGAAAAGTAATCAAGGAATAAAGTTACCAAGAAATTACGTTACATTAACGTGACGACCACCTACGCTCGACGTCAACGTGCAACAGTCACTCACGGATGGCAGGCGGCATCAGTAGCAGTGGACAGTGTATATAGCAGGAAAGGGGGGAATGGGAGGGATAATACTGCAGTCATTGTGTTAAAGCGGAAACGAAGTGATTAATCTGTCGTTGAAGAGGGCATGATCATTTGCTTTCAGGCAAAGGGTGCAAACATTTCCAAAATGGCTAAACCTGTAAACTGTTCACGACGTGGTTGAAATACACCGTGCACGGCAAATAGCGCAATCCAAAACCGTCTCCGAGGTAACTGTGGCACACCGCGGCTCTGAAATGGCTGAATGACAGCTGTGGAGATGTGTACGGGCAGTCTCCCCTCAACGACAGCTCAGAGAAAGTTATTGCGTATGGGCGGCCGCAGCTGGTGCCTGATTCAAGCATACTGATCGCTGTACATCAGCGACGAAGGGTGGAATTTGCACGCGAAGATTGCTTTCGTGATATTCCGTGGGCGATCTCGTCATTCTCCATGGCACATTGCTTCAACACAAGTACGTTCGTATCCCTGAGGGCCATGGCCACCCCCTCCTACAATTCGTTTTACCTCGCACGATGGCACATACCAGCAAGACAACGTATCATGACTCACAGCTCGCTGTGTACATGCGTGGTGCGAACAGCACCATGATGAGTTTACCGTGATGCCATAACCATCAAACTCTCTGAATTTAAAACCAATCGAAAATCTATATAACCATGCAACCAAGAAGCCTAGACTACCTGGCCAAGGCACTACACTCGATGTGGCTCCATATCCAAGTCGATACCTTCCAGAACCTCGACGACTCTCTTCCTGCACCGCTCGCAGCAGTCCGCTCTACAATGGATTGTTATTCAGACTTTTGACGGGAGGTTACATTAATGTGTCTGGCCCGTATAATATTTATGCACTTTTTACGATGGGCATTATAATATTCTGGTTTGGATTTCTTTTGTGTTTTTAGGGCGTACGAATAAATCGTGCGGCAATTTCTACATAATGAAAATCAAAAGTAAGAAGTTTAGCGGTGTTTTCATTACAGTGGAGTTTTTGGAAAGTTTCAGGAGCTCACATATGGTAAGCGTCACTGTAGTACCTCAGTATCAGTCTCTGGTGGACAAAACATTTAGTGTCTTGGAAGTTCGGTAGGGAAACATCGAACGAGAAAGGAAACAAGGTAAAAAAAGTGTGTGAATTCCTAAGGAACCAAACTGCTGAGGTCATCGTCCCCAGATTTACACACTGCTTAAACTAACTTAAACCATCTTATGCTAAGAACAATACTCACTCACCCATGTACGAGGGAGAGGCTGCGCAATCCGCGACTTGGCGCCTCTAACCACGCAGCCACTTCGCGCGGCGAAACAAGATAGTGCGGTTCTTTAGTGATCCTGGTCGCTGTGGTACCTCTACATAAACAGTTAAGAGGGCTTGCGGATGTCCCTAGTAGCTTATTATTAGTGTAGGGCTCCATAATTTATGCGCTACTTTACACTGAGGTGTTCATGTATAAATATTTTATTTTTGTTAAGAATTTATGATTTTATTTATTGTGTGTTCTATATCACTGGATAATCCCCGGAGGCTCCGAATTATAAATGCAATATAGTTTCAGTGTTAATTTTTCATTTTATTGTTACATTTTATTTAAATGAAATTTACCGGCTAAGATCCGATTATTATTGTCTGAATATCTATGCTGAAAACAGTCTGCCGTGCTATTATGAGCCGGCCGGAGTGGCCGAGCGTTTCTAGGCCCTACGGTCGGGAACCGCGCGACAGCTACGGTCGCAGGTTCGAATCCTGACTCGGGCAGGGATGTGTGTGATGTCCTTAGGTTAGTTAGGTTTAAGTAGTTCTAAGTTCTAGGGGACTGATGAATCCAGGAGTTAATTCCCATAGTGCTCAGAGCCATTTGAACAATTTTTTTGCTGTTATGCCATTAAGTGGTGGTAAATAAAGGAAATAAAAAGCGTATTGTTAAATTGTATCTCTAAGTGGGTTTCGTACCGCTACTTCTGCAGCCATGTGCTCTGAAATCACCTATCACGAACGGCGATGCTGAACGCCTGTCTTGCAGCGTCTGCTACTGGAGTAGGCTGAACATCTCCGTAACGCTTTCGCGCTTAGTTGATGAACCCGCAACGAAGCGAGCTGTTCTTCTTTGAATCTTCTCTATTTCATCTATTGGTCCTATCTGTTTATATTGACTATGAAGAAGACCTATAAAGTGGCAACTGAACATTTCACTACCTTTTTAACTGAGAATTTCGAATCTCGTTTTACATTCGTTTTGCTTCCTTAAACAGACTTTTCTGTTCATGATAATTACTACTTCTGCATTTTACTTTAGATTATTTTCATACAACAATATAACAATAGTTAATCTGGTAATTACAGTAATGTCAAGTGGCTCATTGGCCCGGTGTATGTCTTTCTATTGGACGCCACGTCGGCGACTTGCAAGTCAATAACCTACCCTAGCTCTACAACCGGGGATAGGGGACTTACCCAACTAACACGGAATCCAAACCACCCGTTGTTCCTGGTAACTCTTCACATCGCTGAGACGTTAAAACACAAACCGAGAAGTCCGTGGTCCGACCAACATTCCATTGCGCGACTTTCGGGTTACCACGGAAGCACTTTACTAGGCCCCACTGGTGTCTTTTCCTCTCTACTTCCACGACAATAAGAGAGCTTTGGGCTTATTGAGGATATGCACTGGGCCTTACTTGGGACCCGTGGTTTTTAAGGCCCACTAAAGGACGAACTCTTAATTATTTGTACCAGTAAAAATTATAAAATTCTAAATTTACCATTTCTTCCTCCAAGAGAGATACCAATCGACTTCTTGTTAAGACATAATATTTCTCTGAATGTCCAGTTTAAAATTAAAGAAGCTGCCGAGCATTAACTAAGGCGTAATATACATAACAGCTTTTACAAATTAAAAATCTCACCGTAAATTTATCTGTCTTGATCGGAAAATAAAGAAGCAGTTTGATAACATGTATCAGTTGAAAAGGAAACATCGGGTCGTCACAACGATGAAAGCTCAAGAATTAACGGATAATTTTTTAAATAAATAAAACTTTTGACAGGATGTCGTACTACAGGTCGTAATGCCCAGTGCATTTCGAGCATGACAAGCAACACCACAAGAGAGACGACCGTTTACCGCCGTGCACCACAAGAAGGGGTTTCCAAGCTGAATGCCGGCCGCGGTGGTCTCGCGGTTCTAGGCGCGCAGTCCGGAACCGTGCGACTGCTACGGTCGCAGGTTCGAATCCTGCCTCGGGCATGGATGTGTGTGATGTCCTTAGGTTAGTTAGGTTTAAGTAGTTCTAAGTTCTAGGGGACTGATGACCACAGCAGTTGAGTCCCATAGTGCTCAGAGCCATTTGAACCATTTTTTGAACCAAGCTGAATGAAGAGGGGACTTTCAGAGTCGCGCAGAGAAGAAAATATAGCTGAAATTGCAGTCAAGAGATACAGAAAAATCCAAAAGCGTAAAGTAGAATTTTTAATAGTAATGAAAACAACGTATTAGATAAGTGCAGATATCTTAAGAACATAATATAATATCCTTATTAGAATGTATACAAAAAGCATATGACTCAGGAGGTTGTAAAAGTAGATAAGTATAAACACACAGACAAGGGCGATGTTGGAAATTCAAATGTCAAACTGACTACAGAAGCCAGGATTGTAAAATTACACAACGTAATCATACTTTTCTTTATGTGCATGTTATTAGGAGAGAGTTAAATAGGAAATGTAAAAGTTCTGAGAGTGAAGTAGTAAAAGTACATAATAAAAGTACATAACCACAGACGTTGTTAAATTTCAAAAGTGAACTGTCTTAAGGTACCAGAAGTCGTTCAGAGCAGCGGATGTTCACTTACTTCCAGAACATGCCGAGCGACAACCGTACATGGACATCAGTGGGCCCCAGGTAAATGCCTCCTTTGGTTATAGAGTCTTTCTTTTCTTTTCTCGCCATGCTTTGAAGGTACACGACTTGGTAACAGTACTGTATAATCTACGGAGAGTGAAACCACCATAAGATGGTTTGATAATTTACTGAGGCCACTGAAATGTTTCTCAAGGAAAAATGGTTTCTTCAGAAAGAATACGATTCACGAAGGAGCAGGCACATAACATCAGATTTAAGGTGTCAGAACTAGAAATCTCTCATTGCAACGAGAAATACAACGCTTGGCAGAAAAATGTGTAGCATTCAGAAGGCGAGAACGAAGCTAATTATCATGATGACTTTGCACCCCATGTGCCCTGGATATATGGGCTGATTGGGTTGTGAAAGGCGTCATAAATCCATTGGATCCTCTCCGGAGACAAGCTGGCGAAAGAAATGTGGATAAAATGCCTAAAATTGTTGGTACACAGTGAGAAGGAAACCTGTAAAATGGTACTCTTTCACTGACTCCTACCTCACTCGTGTTGACTCACACAAGCATTCTATCTCACAGACCTTAATACAAAGATGTTACTGATATACCTGAGATTAAAACAGTAGTAAATCCGCAGAAGAGCTAAAAGACTATGACGAATGGTACGGCATAACACAAAATTTTGCATAAAGCCCATTTCTTATTCTCATATGACAGATGTGAAAATGCTTATCGCCCAATACAGTAACCCTCGCTTGTGGTGTTTTTACTCGGTGAGTTTGTCTTTGGTTAAGTTCTTTCCACAATTCAGGCCGTGGATTCCCAGTTGCTTTATTTAATTGTAGGTGATTCTTGCCTCACTAAATTGTACAAAGGAAACTTGTTTTTCCCCTCAGATGTCTGATAATATACGTACGAGAGTAAAACGCGTCACGAATTAAATAAATAAAAAACGATTTTGCGACCGCGACTGCCTGTTCTTTCCTGAAAATCTCAAGAGCTTGCTGTACCAAGAGCCGAAAGATGGATTGGTGTGTTTTTCACAGTGGTAGTGTGTATGTAATGGAGACGGAATTTGCAGTTCTGCATAAAATTGAGCCAGCTGTTATTGCTGGAGTCTATGTGTGATAAAACTTCTGAATACCCATAGGCGGTTTGAGACCAATGATTCGTCTTGTTCATGGGTGATTTCTAATATTTTTTTTCTTTTTAGTGAGATCTGGGAGACGTCTTGTGAAATTGCATTCGACGCATGTACAGCACGCGCTTAGGCTCACCATGACCCATTTCCTCCAACGTTGCCCAACGTTGCCCTTGACTCCGCCAACACCGCTTCGACGTCGGTCTCAACCATTGCATCTTTCGCTTCATTATTCTTACACGCGGTTTATAATTTGATGATACAGTCAACCCTAGTAGCAATTCTGGTTGACCCGTTTGATAACCAGCACTGAACTTAATGGTTATTTGCAGTAAGCCATTAAATAGCAGTCAGTGGTGTCTGCCTCTGTAGCTGAGTGTTCACTGAGGCTGACTGTCACGTGGAGGACCGGGGTTCAGTTACCGGTTCTGTCAGGTATTTTTCCTCGGTGGGAAGAGTGGAATGGGACGCATTCAGCCTCGCGATGCCAGTAGAGCAGCTACTTGACCATGAAGCAGCGGCTCCTGCTCACTAAAACCGACAACATCCGGGAGATCAATGTGCTGACCCCACGCCCCTCCATACCGCACTCATTGGCTCTATTGACAGGATGACACGGCGGTCGGTCGGTACCAATGGGTATCCCGAAGATCTCTGCACCCCACAAAACTGCAGTCCGCAATACATTGTGTATTGGCCATCAGCTGGTGACCCCTTATTGTGTTTGCATTTAGAAATGGGAGAAGCATTAAGACTTACAATGAACTCAACAACATGTTGCTCAGTTAGCAGAAGTCCCCATAAAAAGTTTGAAGATCATGATTACGTCAGCACAGTTTTGAGATTGTGTCATATCAGACACAGCTGTATCCACTGACGTTAGTAGGATAAGGTATCCATCGATCAGTTCCGCTTCTTTCTAGCCATTGGCTACGCTTACAGACACTTCCACAGCCAATACAAGTATTCGTGGATGCCGTAAGAGTGATGCCACAAACATATACCTTCGACAAGTAAGAGTCTTCCATAGAGCTCTTTCCACAACCGTTGCTGTTAGCACTCCGTAAATTAATTGCACACTTTGTTTTATTATGCCATCGGTAGAGTTACATTCGTC
Source organism: Schistocerca nitens (assembly GCF_023898315.1). Taxonomy (NCBI): domain Eukaryota; kingdom Metazoa; phylum Arthropoda; class Insecta; order Orthoptera; family Acrididae; genus Schistocerca; species Schistocerca nitens. Next base: position 872,070,937 of record NC_064614.1, read on the forward strand.
CAGCTTCCGTTAGATCATATTTGACTTCCGTATAGTCCTCTGTTCCACAGATACTACTCGTTTTCTTCCTTAGGTAATATCAGTATATTTCAACAATATTATTGGAGAAAGCTGTCTTCATCTATGCTAACTTACTTCCGATCTTTTCCTGGCATGGAACACCCTCTGTAATCCTACTTACTATGTGGGAGACTTATTTCCTTTCACTACTTCGCCAATCACTATTTTGATGTTCAGTAAATATTCATTCTTCATCAGTGTTCGCCTTATACTACACTCCTGGAAACTGAAATAAGAACACCGTGAATTCATTGTCCCAGGAAGGGGAAACTTTATTGACACATTCCTGGGGTCAGATACATCACATGATCACACTGACAGAACCACAGGCACATAGACACAGGCAACAGAGCATGCACAATGTCGGCACTAGTACAGTGTATATCCACCTTTCGCAGCAATGCAGGCCGCTATTCTCCCATGGAGACGATCGTAGAGATGCTGGATGTAGTCCTGTGGAACGGCTTGCCATGCCATTTCCACCTGGCGCCTCAGTTGGACAAGCGTTCGTGCTGGACGTGCAGACCGCGTGAGACGACGCTTCATCCAGTCCCAAACATGCTCAATGGGGGACAGATCCGGAGATCTTGCTGGCCAGGTTAGTTGACTTACACCTTCTAGAGCACGTTGGGTGGCACGGGATACATGCGGACGTGCATTGTCCTGTTGGAACAGCAAGTTCCCTTGCCGGTCTAGGAATGGTAGAACGATGGGTTCGATGACGGTTTGGATGTACCGTGCACTATTCAGTGTCCCTTCGACGATCATCAGTGTTGTACGGCCAGTGTAGGAGATCGCTCCCCACACCATGATGTGCCTCGGTCGTATGCAGTCCTGATTGTGGCGCTTACCTGCACGGCGCCAAACACGCATACGACCATCATTGGCACCAAGGCAGAAGCGACTCTCATCGCTGAAGACGACACGTCTCCATTCGTCCCTCCATTCACGCCTGTCGCGACACCACTGGAGGCGGGCTGCACGATGTTGGGGCGTGAGCGGAAGACGGTGTAACGGTGTGCGGGACCGTAGCCCAGCTTCATGGAGACGGTTGCGAATGGTCATCGCCGATACCCCAGGAGCAACAGTGTCCCTAATTTGCTGGGAAGTGGCGGTGCGGTCCCCTACGGCACTGCGTAGGATCCTACGGTCTTGGCGTGCATCCGTGCGTCGCTGCGGTCCGGTCCCAGGTCGACGGGCACGTGCACCTTCCGCCGACCACTGGCGACAACATCGATGTACTGTGGAGACCTCACGCCCCACGTGTTGAGCAATTCGGCGGTACGTCCACCCGGCCTCCCACATGCCCACTATACGCCCTCGCTCAAAGTCCGTCAACTGCACATACGGTTCACGTCCACGCTGTCGCGGCATGCTACCAGTGTTAAAGACTGCGATGGAGCTCCGTATGCCACGGCAAACTGGCTGACACTGACGGCGGCGGTGCACAAATGCTGCGCAGCTAGCGCCATTCGACGGCCAACACCGCGGTTCCTGGTGTGTCCGCTGTGCCGTGCGTGTGATCATTGCTTGTACAGCCCTCTCGCAGTGTCCGGAGCAAGTATGGTGGGTCTGACACACCGGTGTCAATGTGTTCTTTTTTCCATTTCCAGGAGTGTATTTATTCTTAAGGCAGTACCTAAGTTAGTTAAACTTTCCATTCCGTAGATTTGGTTCGACGTGCACAAAGCCAGGAGATCCTTTCGAGGACATAATTCAGGCGCCTGCTACCGTTCTAGTATATTTAGCATGACCCAGAGTGCACGTACTTTATAACTTCACATTTTCGACCTGCCTGAACCGATGATAAAGAAGTTCAGCTATGTTGATTCTACGTTTCTATCTGTCCAATCACAGTAGTTCGAAGTTCTTGAATACATTATCAGTGCTGATCTAAACAAAGTGCATGAGTATTTCACTAAATGGAGGCTACTACAAATCCCACCAAGACCGATGTCAGTTTTTGTTCTTTGAACAACAAAATACTTAACCTTAGAACTCCACATCCCCTGCGGAGACAGGAAGGTCAGATGAAGGACTAATTCTCGACTTTCCATCCACGAAGACGCTCCACTTTGGAAGCGACTCCACTTCGCTCTAGAACACCCCCCCCCCCCCACCACCACCACCACCACCACCACAACCCCCACCCTCTGAGGGTGGCCTAACAACTGATAGCTACTAACTTCAGCATGGCTACTAAATGGCATGAGGGATGGATGGCGTGTCACAGCCTCCACCAGGAACCATAACCACAGCAACCCAGTAGAAAAGACTCAGAACTTTGAACGTCCACGGAAGACATGTAGCCGGCCCTGTGGCCGAGTGCACGTACTTTATACCTTTACATCTTCGACCTGCCTGAAGGAACCGCGCTACTGCTACGGTCGCAGGTTCGAATCCTGCCTGGGCATGGATGTGTGTAATGTCCTTAGGTATCAGTAGTTCTAAGTCTAGGGGACTGATGACCTCAGATGTCAAGTCCCATAGTGCTTAGAGCCATTTGAACCATTTGAAGAAATGGAATAGGCTAAACAGTATGCAAACAAGATATATAATAAATGCAAACAGTCACAACGGGGAAAAGCTACATAGCGCTAGCAATGACTATAGGGTTCCAAATCAAACTGACCAACACATGGCCCGGGTCTGTTGACTAAAGGACTTATTATGATAGCCTACCTGAATCCTTCAACGCCAGATCGTTCTACCATGAATAGGTCGCAAATCTGGACGTCAGGATTTGAAGATAACAGTTACACAATTTATCTGCTGGCACGTTATACTTTGCTTTATTGTCTTAATGAATTCTATATGTTATCTCACTACATCTTCATTTGTTTTCCATCCTTCTTTGATGTATTTTACAGTGTATTTTATCACTGGTCGTATAAACAGCGTAAACTACGTCTTTAGCACCATTCTTGTTTGGTCATCAGTCTTCTGACCGGTTTGATGCGGCCCACTACCAATTCCTCTCCAGTGCCAACCTCTTCGTCTCAGAAGAGCACTCCTATGTCCTCAATTATTTGGTGGATATATTCCCATCGCTGTCTTCCTCTATAGTCTTGGCCCTCTACAGCTCCCTCTAGTAGCATGTATGTCGTTCCCTAGTGTATTAACAAATGTCTTATCATCCTGTTCTTCCCATTGTTAGTGTTTTCCACAAATTTGTTTCCTTTCCGACACTGTGCAGAACCTCCTCATCCCTTACCTTATCAACCCACATAATTTTCAACATTCGTCTGTAACACCACATCACAAATGCTTCGATTCTCTTCTGTTCCGGTTTTCACAAAGTCCATATTTCACTGCCAAACAATATTGGGCTCCAAACGTACATTCTTAGAAATTTCTTTCTCAAACTAAGGCCTATGATTTATGCTTGTAGATTTCTCTTTGCCACAGTTGCCCTTCTTACCAGTGGTAGTCTGGTTCTGCTGTCCTCCTTGCTCCTCCTTTATTGATTATTTTGTTGCTTAGGTGGTAGAGTTTCTTAACTTCATCTACTTCGTGCCCATAAATCCTGATGTTAAGTTTCTCGCTGTTTTCGTTTCTCCTACTTCTCATTGGTTGCGTCTTTCTTCGATTTACTCTCAGTCCATACCCTGTACTCACTAGACTGTTCATTTCATTCAGCAGATCATGTCATCTTTCTTTACTTTCACTCAGGATAGTAATGTCATCAGTGAATCGTATCATTGATATCATTTCACCTCGAATTTTAATTCCGCTCCTGAACCTTCCTATTATTTCCAGCATTGCTTCTTCGATGTACAGATTGAAGAGTAAGGAAGAAAGACAACATCGCTGTCGTACACCCTTTTTAATCTGTGCACTTCGTTCTTGGTCGAATTCTCTTATTATTCCCTCTACGTGTTGTATATTAGTCGTCCCTCCCTATAGACTACTTCTATTTTTCTCAGAATTTCGCACATCCTGCATCATTTTATATTTTTCGAAGGCCTTACCCAGGTCGACAAATTCTATGGACGTATCTTGATTTTTCTTTAGTCTTGCTTCCATTATCAACCGCAATGTCAGAATTTCCTCTTTGGGGCCTTTACATTTACTAAAGCCAAACTGATTGTCATCTAACACATCCTCAACTTTCTCTTGTATGTTATCTTGTCAGCAGCCTAGATACATAGGCTGTTAAGCCGACTGTGTGAAAATTCACACACTTGTCAGACCTTGCAGTTTTCGGAATCGTATGGATGATATTTTTCCGAAAGTCAGATGGTATGCCGCCAGGCTCGTACTGTTTACACACCAACTTGAATAGATGTTTTCTTTCCACTTCCCCAATAAATTTAGAAATTCCGATGGAATGTTATCTATCTCTTCTCCCTTGTTTGATTTTATGTTCTGTAAAACTCTCTTAAATTCTGATTCTAATACTGGATACCCTGTCTCTGCTAAACTGGCTCCTCTTTGTTCTTCTATAACATCAAGCAAATGTTCCCCTCGTAAAGGCGTTCATTGTCCTATTTCCACCTATCCGCTCTCTCCTATGCATTTAACAGCGGAATTCCCCTTGTAGCCTTCATGTTACCATCCTTGCTTTTAATTTCTCCGAAGATACTTTCGCCTTTTTTGTTTGTTCACTCAGTCCTTCCGACAATCATTTCTTTTTCGACTTCTTCACATTTTTCATGCAGCCATTTCGTTTTACCTTTCCTGCACTTCCTGGTTATTTCATTCCTCATGTCGGAATCTCTGTCTGACCGTAATGTAAACTAACTGAAATCTTCCCGTACCACCCAGCCGATTCCAAGAATACCTTCTCCTCCCGCGATCCTTGAACAGAGCATTCGCTATTACTAGCTGAAACTTATTACGGAATTCTATTAGTCTTTCTCCTCTCACATTCTTTGTCCCAAGTGCATTTTCTCCTGTCACCTTTTCTTTTACTCCCTCCTCTACAACTGAATTCCAATCCCCCATGACTATTAGATTTTCATCTCCTCTTGCGTACTGTGTTACCGTTTCAGTATCCCCTTATACTTTCTCTGTCTCTTCATCTTCAGCTTGCGAAGTCGGCAAATATACCCGAACTATCGTTGTCGGTGTTTATTTTCTATCGATTCTAGTAAGAACAACCCCGTCGTTGAACTGTTCACAAAGTACACTCTCTGCCCTCCCAATTCATAAACATTCCTACTCCCGTTACACCATTTTCTGCTCCTTTTGATGTTACCCCATACTCAGTTGACGAGAAACCTTACCTTCTTTCCATTCCAATTTACTGATCCCTGCTGTATTTACATTGAGCCCTTACATTTCCGTTTTCAGATTTTCTATCTTCCCTACCACGTTCAAGCATCTGACATTCTACGCCCCGACTGGTAGAATATTATCCTTTCGTTGCTAGCGCCACACGTTACACAAATACATACATCCAATCTGTAGAACACGTCTTCTAAATCCTCTTAACGAATAGCCAGAAAGGCTCTGTTGTTTGCGAACGATAACGTTGGTATATTTTACCTTTGCACTTTTAATTATTCACCAGGACTTGCTTCATTGCTTCTTCGAAGTACAACTCAACCAATACTGGTATTAAGCAGTATCGCATTCCTTTAATTTTCGAAAACGAACCTGTCTAACTCTAATCTCCCATTTCATTATTGTTACTTAGATTATTAGGACGTTGTAGACTATTTGTCTGTTCGTGTAATTCAGCCCCAATCACCTAAGTGTTTTGAACGTCTTATTACCACTTACACTGACGAAAGTTTGCTCTATACCCACAAGAATGAGGAAAGTATGCTCACATTTCTCCAGTCTGCCTTACAGCACCAAGCGCAATCTCAGAATGGTTCTCTGATACCTTTTCCCTTCCTGAAATAAACTGACTTTATTCAGTTTATCTTTACTTGCAGCAATTCACATGCCTTACTTGTTGGACCCTACCTCATATCGCAGTATATTTCGAAACGTTTTCTCTAGATGCCATCTCAATTTTTGAAAGTGTGTGTGTGTGTGTGTGTGTGTGTGTGTGTGTGTGTGTGTGTGAATTCCTAAGGGACCAAACTGTTGACGTCATCGGTTCCTAGACTTACACACTACTTAAACTACCTTAAACTAACTTATGCTAAGAACAACGCACACAGTCATACAAGAGTGAGGGCTTGAACTTCCGGCGGTAGCGGTTTTTGAAAGTGTGCAACGGTTTTACGGAAAGTGATGTAGGACCTCCAAGAGTGTATAGCTGTTAAGTAGTAAACGCCAGTCACTTCAAACGCAAAAATTCAGCAAAAGGTGAAGCTCATGAACGAAACTGCGTATGATACATATTTTTGCCACATAGAAGTAGCATCTGTGGCATACGAGTTATGTGAATTAGCGTGGGAGTAGAAGTAACAGAGTTTAAAATAATGTTTCAGTGCTAATGGCAGCAAATGATGATAGTTGTATTTTTAAGGCAGACAGTAAGTAAATAATACTGACTGCAGTAATATCACGTTACGTGTGAATAACAGGCTACATACACGGAAGTTCCTACAAATGGGTGTAGCTTCAATACTGGAAGAAAACACAAAAGAATAAGTCAAGCCATTGTACTATCTAAAAACAAAATAATTGAATACTGGTGGACAAAGTAGTATTTAAAAAGTAGGTGGTAGAAGGGAATAAATTGTCGTTAAAGGGAATCTGCTGGCGGCAAGTACAATAACATAATTGTGAAAAATAGACGTATTAGTGTATCTAAGATTCAAGAAAATGTTGAAGTCAAAGCGAAAAGTAAGACGAATTACATAACACAGATGGTGGTGCAACGTGTGAGAAACGCTCTCCAGAGTAAATCGCAGATTCATCGGAATTATGTTCTGGTAACTGGAAATTGCTGGTGGTTATAGTGAAATACAAAGACAGTAAATCTGCATCCAACTGTTTCTCTCCGAGCAGCTGGAAAATTTTTCGTAGAATAAATACACAACTATGTAACAGTGTGTTTATCCTTGTGCTGCACATTAATTAATGCATAGATAGACGTGTTTTAATTAAATGATAGTTCTTCAGTACTATCCACAGTTATTTTGAGATTAGTTGATACCCTCAACTGCTGCAATGGCTTCTACGCAGCAAATTTATCATATATTCATGACTGATGTGATGTGTGTATGTAATCCGAGACTAATTATCTCGTTGGCGCGGTAGAGCTACTGAAATTAATTGTCTTAGGTGGAAAAAGACCGTGTTCTAATCTCCATGCGACCATTTCTATGGCAACGTATCTAGAACTCTTCCCCTGATGGTACCACGATCCATATTTTCCTCCCTTTCATGGCAGCTTGTACGACCTTGTCATTTCCGAAACTTCGAGTCATAATGTAAGCAATAGCATAGCTGTTGATATGTAACTTATAGCGTGGTTTACATCGACTAAGTTTATATGCAATCACAATAATATGTGAATCCCGACATTTTCATTGCTTTATGCGAATGGTAAATGAGGAATCACATGAAGATAATAACTTCCGTAGCGTACTGTTTATATGGTAACCACTCGTTATGCCGACACTTCGCTTGAAGCAACTGAAATGAGTCATATCTACAAGTAACATATTCATTTTAAATAGTAGTGAAGGAAACATGTAGAGTCTGAAGAACAGTATACATCGCAAGTTCGGATGTAAATTTCGATAGTGAAATCACTATAGCTATGAGAAAAATTAATGAAACTATTGTTTATAAAACCTTTTTCTTCAGACCTAGTAAATTCTGTACACTCCCTGTGAAAAGCAAGCGGCGACTGCACTTATAGGAGGATTTACATTTGATAAACTGGTAATAATTGTTAAGAAATCCACTGATGGAAATTACTGTGATATTCTCACAACAGGCCTGCGGCATGATACCGTTGTATGTGAGGAGCCTAAAATGATATGTTTAAGGAATCCGTCTGCTTCAACTTACACGAGTACCTCTCGAAATCTTGTTTTAGGGCCCTTAAAATTGTTACGAAAGGAGAAAGAGTCGATTTAGCCCTCCGATGACCGGAAGGCTTTCGTGGACTTTATTTACCGTTAGAGGTAAGCACGCCGTAATCCTTATGGCGAGTTCTTTGGTAGAAGTTTTAATACCGGGTCGTTAACTGAATCAAGTTCATGCGGAGAGCCCTTTCCTGCAACTTTATGGAAGCCTAGGTAGGGGCAGTTTATGGGCACGTATTCGATACTGCGCACTGGCTAAACCGTAAATTATGTTTATTAATGAGTTCCTCGTGCGCAACTAGGACCGAAGTGGAGCGGTATACTTCATGGCTAATGACTTTAATACGAACAACGCCGATGCTCGCGTGTGCATTTACGTTGCCTAGGACGTAAGACTTATAGCACTACGATCAATATTCAATATTGATGAGCTAAGACATTATGACCGTCCTTGGAACGCAATGTATAGTGATTCTGCGTAACAGGGAAGTGACTAGTTCTCGGAGTAGTCACAGCAGTTACGTTGCGCAACAGTCGTAATTGACGATGCTTTTGGATCAGTGTAGGAAAACATGGCTATCATCAGCAGCGGAGCCACATGTTCAACAACGCAAACTCAAAAGTGTGCTCTGAAACAGTTGCGCCTTTTCCAGCACTGTACTCTCGTCATTCAGTCTACCGTATAATAGTGTCTACCCGGCTTCACAGCGCGGGCAAGCCTCCGATCCCCAACTTCTTTGAAGAGGTGTGGACGTCCAGCACGTCGTCGCCTTTATGTTGTTTTACCGTCCTTCAAACACTTGCCACATATACTCACGTCTGTAACATGCGAGGAGTCGATCACCTTCGTCTATGCCGATACTCACCTTCGGAGCCGCTAGACCATAACAATCTGATCTTTTACATAGTCGAGCATATCACTGAATTTCTCCATGTGTGGACAGTCTGGACACTAGAACCTTTCCCCATTGGTCTCTGCTCCGCTGAAATACCTTCCTTGCTGCGTCAAGTATCTGAAACACCACCAGCGGTAATCAGAAAGGAGTTCCGTACCCCGTACGCCTGTGCGTATGCATCGGGGGCCACATACTGGGTGATCAAAAAGTCAGTATAAATTTGAAAGCGTAATAAACCACGGAATAATTTAGATAGAGAGTTAAAAATTGACACACTTGCTTGAAATGACATGGGGTTTTATTAGAACCAAAAAAACAACCCCAAATTGCTAGAGGCGTGCAAGATCTTTTGCGCGCGTTGTTTGGTGATGATCGTGTGCTCAGCCGCCACTTTCGTCATGCTTGGCCTCCCAGGTCCCCAGACCTCAGTCCGTGCGATTATTGGCTTTGGGCTTACCTGAAGTCGCAAGTGTATCGTGATCGACCGTCATCTCTCGGGATGCTGAAAGCCAACATCCGACGCCAATGCCTCACCATAACTCCGGACATGCTTTACAGTGCTGTTCACAGCATTATTGCTCGACTACAGCTACTGTTGAGGAACGATGGTGGACATATTGAGCATTTCCTGTAAATAACATTATCTTTGCTTTGTCTTACATTGTTATGCTAATTATTGCTATTCTGATCAGATGAAGCGCCATCAGTCGGACATATTTTCAACGTTTGTATTTTTTGGTTCTAATAAAACACCATGGGCAAGCAAGTGTGTCAATTAGTACCTCTCTGTCTACATTATTCCATGATTTATTCAGTTTTCAAATTTATACAGACTTTTTGATCATCCGGTATTTCTGGAAACGTACAAAGGACTCAATAAAAGCCGGCCGTGATGGCAGAGCGGTTCTGGGCGCTTCAGTCCGGAACTGCGCGACTGCTTCGTTCGCAGGTTCGAATCCTGCCTCGGGCATGGATGTGTGTGATGTCCTTAGGTTAGTTAAGTTTAAGTAGTTCTAAGTCTATGGGACTGATGACCTCAGATGTTTAAGTCCCATAGTGCTCAGAGCCATTTTAACCATTTGAACTCAACAAAACTGCTGTTCTTTTACATTCCAAAAGTGAACTAACACGCTGTTTATGATCATAATGGGTTTGCTCATCGGTGTATATCATACAAAAGTAAACTAATCAGTAAAATTTTAATAATTAAGTGACACACAGTTATGGTGGAAGGATTCTTCAGTCAACTACTTTCAGTCAAACAACAGACTATTCTCACGTATTTATTACGTGAGGATGCTCTTCTGTCTGACACTGGTTGTTCTTAACAAAATGCCATAAGAAATATTGCGCAATTCGTGATTTTCCAGAAAAAACAAAATATCTAAAAATATCTAATAAAACATTAGGCTGTCTTCAGAGGTAGGAACGAAATTTTGGGATGCAATCCATGACAAATAGCGCGACAGCAATTGATGTCTACGAAACAATCGTTGGATGCACTTCAGCTAGTGAAAACCGTAAAATCTGCGTCAAAATGACTGATTAATCACGACTAGTATCACTACATTACAATCGCACTCTCAGGTGGCAAACTGTCGACCTAAAGAAGATACAAAAATCGTAATTAGATCTTAAACCAGGACGTACCGAACTGATACAACGCAGATTAGCAAGTGAGGAATAGAGGCCTTTCAATAGATTAATATATATTGTCCTTAAAATATCTGTAAGTGTAAATAATACATGTCCCGTATGTTCTTGTACAAAACTCTTGTCATGAGGTACGCAACCGTCCTCAATAAAATAACCAGAGAAACAACAACATGACGTAACCCCACATAATTTTTAATATCAACCGTCATCATAAACGTGGAAAAGAAACACCCAACCTATACAAGCTTACCAGACATATGCAGTGCGTATTCTCAGGGACTTTGGCCAACCCACTAGTGCAATATATTGAGTATGCGGGCTCCGTAATCGGAATGTCGCTCAGCAGCCTAAAAAACCGACAGAGGCGGCCAGAGTTCACTAGTACGACAAAGGCGACCACAAGGAACCAAACCAAACCGATATGCTTGGTGGTCAGAAACAATCTGAAACGCTTGTAAGAGTGTTGTAGGGATGATAGAGCTGAGAAATAATTCTTAAGATAAAAATTCGATACCTCACGCCGTTTCCGAGTTTATTACCACCGCAGTTAGAAACCAGGCCACTGTGCCCGCAAATTGAAACAGCCCGTCAGATACAATTAGTATCAGGTATTATCATAGAGTAGATGATAGCGCACAAGACTGCGCAGCCTTTGACTCCCGTTCGAGCCTTTCTGACGTCTAATGTCAAACTTTTGTATCGCTCCCTTTTCAATTTTTGGGACACCAAACGAAATACACGTCAGGAGACACCGTCTCAGGCCGGCCGCTAGAATTTGCGCTCCCAGAAGCATGATTGGCTAACATCAATGGTAATTTACTTGGAAACGGCGCAACGTTTAGAATTTATTTCGTAACAGTTATTTATTAGCACACCATATCCCGCAACACTCTCGAAAGCTTTTCAGGCTCTTCCTGAACACCTCGTATAAATACGAAAAATCATCGAAGGATAGGGAAACTTTAGTAAAAATCAACAACCGAGACAGTCGGTCTTAACGTCATTACACGTAACAACAAGATATCAAATACCATGGCTCAGACACCGTATCATCCACCTTATGTGCTACAGTGGGGGAAAGTACACATTAGTTGTGTAAAGAGGCATAAAATGACAGGTCAACGAAACGCGAAACTTCAGAGGTAAAAGATATCTTTGAAATGCAATATCTTGATAAGATTTTTAGCTTTCTTATACTACAGAGAGGAATTAAAATGAATACATGACAACAAGCCTGTATCACAATAACATGCCAAATGTCAAACCACAGAAGGAAGAGAGAACGATGAACACACTTGTTAATGTGTCACGTCTCCCCCTCCCTGCTCCCCCGTCACTCGTGTGTGCTTCGTGTAATCAAAACTTGCCAAAGCGCCGGCCGGAGTGGCTGAGCGGCTCTAGGCGCTACAGTCTGGAACCGTGCGACCACTACGGTCGCAGGTTAGTTAGGTTTAAGTAGTTCTAAGTTCTAGGGGACTGATGACATCAGAAGTTAAGTCCCATAGTGCTCAGAGCGATCTCAACCATCTGAACTTGCCAAAGGGAATAGTGCCTCAATTCTGTTTGCCAATTAAGGCTAAACTAAGGCATAGTTATACGACACCTCGTTTTTTCCACTTCTTTTCATATGTTAGGCAGATGGCTGTAAGGCTCCCCCTGCAAAATAGTCGGATTTTGAAAACGTTAGTTACGGAGTGTCCTTCAGAACGTAAACGTACGTCATGTTTCGAGATCGTCTTATCTAACACTGGATCTTCGGTCCGTCTGAACTCCATATATAATTTCCCAACAGTCGCAACAGGTAGTGTGAACACTCGTTACATTGAAGGGGTGTGATCCGCACGTCTCTTTGTGTCTAATGGAAGCACCAAGATTCTTTGGTATGAAGAAAAACGAGTATAAAATTCTTATTTGTGTGAGAAGTTAAGGATCTTCCATTATTTGCCCTTATGGAGATTTTAGAGACATTATGTGTCGAATGGTCTGAATCTTCACTTGTTAATTAACAGTGTACCAACTCGGCACAGCCTGGTGTAATGTAGTTATAATTATGAGTTTTTTTATCTTTTTTTAGGTCAACTGTGTGTCACCTGAAGACATGACTATAATGTCATTTTACTACTAGTGATTAATAAATCATTTGGGTCCAGCTGTTGAGGTTTTATTAACTGAAATGTATTATTAGCGCAATGGATGCTCATGATACGAATTGATTTGTAATCATTTGATAAATGTACACTGTTTGACAAAAAGAAAGCATTGTACCCAGAAGCATCGACAGAAACGAAATGAATCTACACATCTCGAGACTATACGCGATGTTATCGCAGTAATTACAAAATCGAATAGAATTTACTTGGAGGCATGACCACACTTATCAGTGTGACTTTGCACGCGTTCTGGTCTGCATGCATGATCCGACTGGTTGGAAAAGGGTGTCATACAGTCGCTTAGTGTCTGCTGACACATGCTGCCCTGTGTCTTGCTGGCCACGAGAGTGCCTTAACACCACGTAGGTGGTTAATAGAGACACATACCATGTGTGAACGAGCATTATCCTACTGAAAACGTGAAATTGGAAGAGTGGAATCTCTCCCAGGTCACCGCCACACTCGGCGACGATGGCCATCGACCCATGCTTCCCGACACGCTGGGTAGCCACGCGATCTGAGCTGAGGCGTCTTGTCAGGGTCGGCGCGGCTCTCCCCGTTGGAGGTTCGAGCATCAGCACCACAGTCCAATCGCAGACTCACTGTGGTGTTAACGGAAGCCTACGCACTGGATTGTAATTCCCTAGTCTGATAGTTTTCAACCAATGTTGTGCAATGGTACAGAATTCCATAGTTGTTGTATTGTATTAAACTGGTTACCTAGAAACGACAGAGAGGCTTCGTCCCGCCGTAGGCCTCAGTGGTTCACAACCCACAACAGGTTACAGCAGTCCACCCACCTCACCGCCGCCCCACACCAAACCCAGGGTTATTGTGCGGTTCGGCCCCCAGTGGGCAAAATTACATTGCTTGAACTGTATCTGGCTGATGTTGAAGAAGTATTAATGCGTTTTAGGCACATAGAGTGGAAATGTGAAGTTACAGAATTTTTTGGTGCCCCAAAATCAAGTTCTTATGATTTTCTACAGTAGCTTTTTCTCAGTCCAGGCTAAACACATAATGTAAATCGAGGGTTTGTCTTGAAGGTATCTATTTGTGGTTGTAACAAGCTACAACTACTGTGGCCGTACAGTGTGATATGGATTTTACGAACAATGATATTTAGGTTTTCAAGCGGGCGACCTTGGGAATAACAGTGGATGTAGTGGCGGAATCAGGTGTTCCCTCGCCAGCCATAGGCAAACCGTTTTTCAACAGGCCGAACATTCATTTTCACACCCGTGCGCGCTGTTAATCGCTAGGTCCAGCACGCACAGGACCAGTCTTAAAAATCACTCTTCGTACAACCTGTATTACACTGTACGGTTACTATGATGGCATCTTCCTACAGCCACAAAAGAGATCTTCACAACAACCCCACGCTTTCTGTTACATGTTTATTCTGCGCTGAGCAAAGTTACAGTAGAAAAAACATAAGAAGTATTTTGTAGGTGTTCGAAACGTTCTGTAACTTGAGATTTCCGATACCAGGCCTGTGCTTATAAATCTACTAAAATGTCATCACAATCGGACAAATACATTTTAAGGCATGAGGTTGTGAAGTGAGCAGCGCGCAGCGAAGACACCGAAAAAAACCGGTCAATCCTTAATGTAATATAAAATGAAATATATACACTGGTTCCAAACTTAAAGCGACAAACCGCTATTTCCGTGTCCTGTTTCTAAGTCACGGTATAATCATACCAACTGTCAGCAGGTATACGTACGATCGTGTTCTGCACGGAAGACGACTGCGGTCAAAGGACAGCCACTCCAGCGATGACGTCAAGGCACCAGTCAAACGGGGTGCATGTGTTTGGTAGTCCCACAGCCACAATCTTTGTTTACACAGTCACAGACGGTGTACTATGGCAAGGAGAAGGCGCCCTCCACACTCTTTGCAGTGGAGAGCCGTAAGAGTAATGGAAGCCGGATAGTCACAAAACTGATGTCGCCGAATGTCTTAAAGTGAATCATTCTGTTGTTTCACGGATGTGGCAACAGTTTTTAGAGAGCGGAACTATGTCCCAAAGACCAAAGCACGTCCAACCATGTATGACATCAGAAAGAGAAGACCGTTATTTGGCTGTAAGGATACAACGGTGCCGCCCTAGTACTGCACATAAACTGCCATCTGACCTCGCAGCATCGACTGGACGTGTTGTATTGAGGCAAACGGTGTACAGAAGGCTTTGACAGAGTAGCTTTTATTGTCGGAGTCTTGCTGTATGTGTAACTATGACGCGTCTTCATAGAGGAGAACGTCTAGATTGGAGTCGTCAACATGCCACCTGGACGGTCGAGCAGTGGGCCAATGTACTTTTCACAGATGAGTCCTGAATTGATTGAACAGGGACTCTCGTCGCATTCGCATTTTGAGGGAACGTGCAACACGATTTTGGGGCGCAAAAAGTGTGTAAAAAGATCGATATCGAGAAGGATCCCAAATTATGTGGCAGGGATTATGGTGACCACACGAACAGCTCTTTATGAAATTGTACGGGTGAATCGACATGGTTTAACTGCTGTCGGGTATCGTGACGAGATCTTGACACGTCATGTGCAGTTGCTGCGAGGTACTGTGGACCCAGACTTCGCGTTAATGGACAATAATGCTCAGCCTCGTAGAGCACAGGTGGTTGATGTTTTCTAGGAAACAGAACATGTTGCACGGGTGGCGTGGTCTGCCCGCTCTTCAGATTTGAATCCCAAAGACCATGTCTGGATTGCACTGCGGAAGCTAATTGCATCACATCAGCATCCATCAACCTCAAGACTTTCGAGCAGCTCTGCAGGAAGAATGGGAGTTATTGCCTCAACATGAGACTGATGACGTCATACACAGCGTGCTCCGTCGTTGTCGGGCCTGTATTGCTGCAAGAGGTGGTCACACGCCATACTCAGCAAATTAGTCAGTTGTCAGAACAAGTGCGCAAAGTTGAGATGAAACGAAGAACATTTTTGTCTACCGTTATTCATATTGCAGTTGCTTACGTTCAGTATTCTTTGCATTTTTTCGACTTTACTATCACATGTTTACACTGTAATATGCAAAAATAAACGCAACCTTGCAAAATTTCCGTTTGGTACTTTCATTTTGGACGCCAGTGTACATTGAGCTTTAAAAAATTGCACCATATCGCCTTACGTAGAATAAAACAAGAGAGGTATAGGTATACCTCATTTAGTGATAGTTAACAAAATCAGACAATCGTCCACGCGTGAACCGACACCGCAGACTACTTCCCAGCTGCTACCCCATGTTTTACTTGAACAAATCAAGGTTCTCCTGCTCGCAAGCTTCCAAATTTGGGAGCGAAATCATCACACAACATTTCAGTCGTCACGTAATTTGCGACACACTATTTACATTTCCCAGAGGAGAGTGAAACCACGCGCGAAATATTAAAACCCTTGCCAATCAGGCGTTTCCCAACCAGCACTGTTACATTATTTCACTTCATGTAGACTGACTGACAAGAAAAGTGAAGCTTCCAGAACACATGCTCGGTTGTCAATGTCACTTCATGCCTGTGCACACCACTAGTCATTGAGTAACGTTTAGATGTCTAATATTCAGTGAGAGGTGAGATAACCACCAGAGTCTGCTCGTGTTTAGAGTTATACACCCTGTCCGTTATACAGGGTGTTCTCAAATTTCCATTACAAACATCTAATACTTGTAGAACGAAGTGAGTATGTCATACTGGGAATAGGAACCCATGTCCGCAAACACTCCGCTTCAGTTCTACGACTGTTTGAATTCATCCACTACTTTTTGAGGAATTGAATTAGGTTCAAAATGGCTCTGAGCACTATGGGACTTAACTTCTGAGGCCATCAGTCCCCTAGAACTTCGAACTACTTAAACCTAACTAACCTAAGGACATCACACACATCTATGCCCGAGGCAGGATTCGAACCTGCGACCGTACCGGTCGCGCGGTTCCAGACCGTAACGCCTAGAACCGCTCGGCCACTCCGGCCGGCAATTGAATTAGGTGTGATGCGCCAATCTTAGTGTTTTAAACTATAAACAAGTGGTTGACCCGGTATATTTTTTAACATTAACAGTCGTAGAACGGAAACTGTACTCTTTCAGACATTGGTTTCCATTCAAAATATTATGTTCTCACTCCCCTCTCTAACTCTTAGAAGTTTGTAACAGGAATTTCCGAACACCCTGCATAAATGGCGTGAATCGCATTAAATGTTGAATGGCCACTGTCAAGAACACGAAGGATTCGCTTATTCCCGTGAAACAGCGTTATTTTCACCTAACAGTTAAGAATTTTTAAGATAACGTCATAATACCTGCGAAAATTTAGGTAACGTATCTGCGTCCTGAAATTAAATTGTAGAAATAAGAATTCATACGGTAAATTTGTAAATTCGCCTCTTTAGCGCATTCTGGACTTCGCGATAAACAGTGCCTGAAAATCGGCTGCGTGATCTAACATCGCTGTAATTTTCATCCACGTGAGTGGGCAGTAGTTCCATTAGTTTACCTGTTCACTGTTCATAGATGAATACTTTAACACTTTCTATCGGGAAAAAAGGGTGTTAATAAATTACATCGGTGGTCGGTGCGGTGTTGCGCGTGAATTGTAATTACTGATGCAGAAAAATGCGGGCTTTGATTAATTACTGCATTAAAGCGCTAGTGCATTTCTGTGCTGGTAAAGTGAGTGGATAACGTTCTTTTGCGTTCGATTTTGCAAATATGTTATGTGACGGAAACCCTTTTAGTGGTAGTCAAATTTCCAGAATCGTCTGACTCCTTACACGAATTCCTATAAGAGAATCTTCAGTTCCTTTAGAGCTGATTTGTTGTAAGCGAGAGTTTGTTACTAAACTTGGAAGCTCTTTGTGCACTTATGACAAACACATATGTTTTCATAGAGAGATTTATATACAGGATGTCGGCACTGAAATGCCCTATGTTTTTAGCCTGTTTACACGTAGTAAATATTCCTTTTTTCGGGTCTGACTACTCCGTTACACGTACAGGGACCTAAAAAGTTGCTGCCTAATTTTTGCCAAGTTTTGAGCGTTTTCCTTGTAGTATTTTCCCACCAAACGAAAACGGCGTCAGTTTAAGAGAAGGCACAAAATGTACTTTGGTACGCCGAGAATAAATCTATTCTTATGGACGCTGAATAAGTGAATTAAAATGGAAATTATACAGCTTCAACAAGATTAAACAGCCAACTAGTTGCACATAATCGATAGCTGGGAACAACATCAGATCAATTCAATTTCCACTTGTCTGATGTTGTTCCCAGATGGACACACGTGGCAAAGGCTAGAACGTTATATTTCACTTTTGACATGAGCATAGCTGCTCCAAATTCTGACTGTTGCTTTCTAGTAATGTAATTTTATGATTAGCAACACTTCATTCTATTGAAGTTAAGAAATACCGCCTACAGAGAAAAAGAAAAATAACGTAAAAGGTTAATGTACCGAACGTTTTGTCCTGTTGACAAGAAAGTAGCGCGAGGCGACCACGGGACAAGAGCATGCCATAGCCATAATTTTATATAAAATTGTCGGGGAACAGCGATTTAATTGCGACCAAATTATTCAAAAGCAGTCTTGATCTCAGCCGATGTTAACTTGGGACCTGCTTCGGCCTCTTAATAGTCCGCCATCATCAGAGTTTGCACCATCTGGATGACGACGATGCCAATTGTGCCGCCGTGGATACCTTAGTCACTGTAATCAGTAGCTGTAATGAGTGACAGTGGCTGAGGCATCCACAGCGGGCCAGGCGTCATCGCCATCATCCAGATGGTGCAGACTCTGATGATGGCCAAAAGACCGAAACAGATCACAAGTTAACGTTGGCTGCGATCAAGACCGCTTTTAAATCATTTTATGGCATAGGCAGTTTCTGGATGTGGGAGCATCCTGAAGCGGCATGCAAGCGGTCGGCAAGTCTCTGGAGAACAAGTTGCGAATGTCTGCATCGGTTCGAACAAGTCCACGTCAAACAATTCTTCATACTTAACAGGAACTTCAGTTGTCTCGAAAAGCGGTTGAGTCTCTAGTCATACAAGGTACAGATTCTGCAAGCCATAAAGCCCGATGAACACAACGGCGATCTGGATTTGCATCTGAAACGCTTAACCCAGTCAACCGAAATCCTGCTTTCTTGCCCAGTGTAATGTATTCTGAAGGTGCCACATTCGCTACCTCTGGATCTGGCCATACGCATAACGTCCGCATTTGTGGATCATAGAATCAGAGGAATTATACGAGGTAGCCCGAAACTGCGCGTTTGGTGTGGCTTCATGCATGACAAGATAACTGGATCGATATTTTTTGCTGTGGAGACCGTCACAGGAGCGATAAACCTAGACATGTTAAGGTGTTCTCTTTTCCCCAGACTGAATACCTGAAACTAAACCTTTGATGTCAACAAGATGGTGCTCCGCCTCGCTGGTCATTGGACGTTCGGATAATTCTGAATCGAACATTACCATTGGTCTCCACGTTCTGCTGACATCACATCATTTTTTTTTCTGGAACACAGAACAAATGAGGACGTAAGGGAAATAACAGACCTGAAAGATACCGTCATGCATGAAATAGAACACAGGCAACTTTTTGGTTTGTATACTTTAGCGCAATGGAACATGGAAGAATATCCAAAAGTGTATCTGAATACAGGCAGACAAACAAAGTCGTAGAGGAAAACAGCAACAGAAATGGATTCAGGGGATAGGAAGGTGCATGGTTAATAGAAAATTTGCCATTAAAGGGATAATGAGAGTACTGTACAAATTTTTCAATTTTAGAAGGAAAGTACGTTCCGTTGCATTAAATAAATATTAATTAATGGCCTTCCTGCTAAGTATTCAAAGTTACTGCAAAAATCACCTGAAAAACATGAATTACATGAAAGGTCTATTATGTTGAGCCAATAAATGTGAAGGAGAAGGACTGATAAACTCAATACTAAAAGGGTTCTTGCAAGAATGGAGATAATTGCGTGAGTACAGAGGCTCATGGATAATCGATTGGAGGTCGTACTGACTGAAACCATGAACTATCATTGAACTGATAGCGAAAGACCTGATCACCATAATCAGTCATCTGCAGAGATTAACGAGTACCTATAACCTGCGAGTCAACGTACAGATATATACATGGGATGCACCTCCTGATAATAGTGAAGAACACATTTACACTTGGGAGAGTAGCATGTAACCAAACTGGAAGGAACTTTAGTGTTTCCTGGACGTAGGTTATGCCAAACGGTTAAGTATGAAAGTGGGTTGGGTTGACCTGCTTTGCTGAGTCACGAAATTTGTGTCCTCAACCCAATGTACTTGTAGTTCATTTGCCACGACAGTGAGTGATGAAACCGCTAAGATTCAGGTCCACGCGAAGGACATGGTAGTTTTTTGTCCCTGCATCAGAACACAGTTACTTTCACCCTCAGGTAATACCATCTAAGTTAAGAAATACTGCCTACAGAGAAAAAGAAAAATATCGTTAGCGCTATCTCTCTCTGGAAAGAAATAGCTATCTACCTGTTAGTATATTTTGTGTTAAAATGTTTTGAATTACTGAAGATATCTTTGGGAAGTGTAATGGTAAATGAAGCCTATTGCGCCGGCCGCGGTGGTCTAGCGGTTCTAGGCGCTCAGTCCGGAACCGCGCGACTGCTACGGTCGCAGGTTCGAATCCTGCCTCGGGCATGGATGTGTGTGATATCCTTAGGTTAGTTAGGTTTAAGTAGTTCTCAGTTCTAGGGGACTGATGACCACAGCAGTTGAGTCCCATAGTGCTCAGAGCCAATTGAACCATTTTTTGCTACGGTCGCACGTTCGAATCCTGCCTTTGGCATGGATGTGTGTGATGTCCTTAGGTTAGTTAGGTTTAAGTAGTTCTAAGTTCTAGGGGACTGATGACCACAGATGTTAAGTCTCATAGTGCTCAGAGCCATTTGAACCACTTTTTAAATCTATTGCCTCAAATTATTAGTATTTCGAGGGTAGGTTTAGACTGATCTTGGCATTGAGTTCAACTGAAGTGTTCCGCGCAATTTTCCAGTACCAATAAGTATTTTTTTCTATTTTATCTCAGAAGTGAATGAATCTGTGTAACAGTGAGAAATCGTATACTAGTTTCATATTAGGTACATTGACCTTTTACGTTATTTTTCCTTTTCTCTGTAGGCGGTATTTCTTAACTTGGTATCTTCAATAGAATGAAGTGTTACTAATCATAAAATTACATTACTAGGAAGCAACAGTCAGAATTTGGAGCAGTTATGCTCATGTCAAAAGTGAAATACAACGTTCTAGCCTTTGCCACGTGTGTCCATCTGGGAACAACATCAGACAAGTGGAAATTGAATTGATCTGACGTTGTTCCCAGCTATCGATTATGTGCAACTAGTTGGCTGTTTAATCTTGTTGAAGCTGTATAATTTCCATTTTAATTCACTTATTCAGCGTCCATTTTAAAATACACGATGTCTTTTCACATAGCTTTAGGCGCTCAATGAACTGTTGCAAGTCTTATCTGAGCAGACCTCAGATATTGCTTAATTAACACATTCTCATTACTGATGATGTAATCCTATGCATGCAAACACAATTTTAAGTGCATAAAACATTTTGCATATACACTATATAACCTTCGTAAACATTGTATACACAATGTCTAATACTTAACGTACTCTCGTAATTGGTTTCCTTGGCTATTATGCGTTTCAAGTACAAGTTTGAATGTTTCAGACATTTGACCTACATGCTACAGATTAATTTTATGACGTTATTTTACTCTTTAAGCACAAGATGGGGATCATGAAAAACAATTATACTATCCTAAATGTTCAATCATTCTTCTAAAAATTGATACTGATAATCCATTATAGTTATTTTATCATACCTGACAAAATATTTAGCAATAGCGATATACTGGTAATGTAGAATGTCCCTGGGTGAGTATCTCTGCTCCACATTCCAAAGGGTTGAAGTGAAAGGTGCCATTTGACTATTTAATTCTCTCACATTTCAGCTTTTTCAAAATCTACAATATTTGTTTTATAACAGTCTGTTAGGTATTAAGCTACGCAGTTTCACCGCATGTCGATTCTGATGTATTCGTAAACTCTTTGCGTAACCACTGCATCGAAAAGCTTGTCTTTGAAGAGCAGCCAATTATGCACGTGTGTGCTAGAATTTGGAAGTGCTTCTTATTCGAAAGAACATCAGCCGTAGATTACATAATCTGTTCTGGAGTGTCAGATTCAATATCTCGGTTTCATAAATGACATCAAACTGTGCTTCCAGTGATGTAAACTTGTTCTGCAGTGTTGCCGGCCGGAGTGGCCGAGCGGTTCTAGGAGCTACAGTATGGAACCGCGCGACCGCTACGGTAAGAGGTTCGAATCCTGCCTCGGACATGGATCTGTGTGATGCCCTTAGGTTAGTTAGGTTGAAGTAGTTCTAAGTTGTAGGGGACTCATGACGTGAGCAGTTAAGTCCCATCGTGCTCAGAGCCATTTGAACCATTTTTTTTCTGCAGTGTTCGATCTGCAATCGATTCTCCCCGTAACCTTGGAGTTTGTGTATGTGAATATTTGACGATCAATATATTCATATTATCTTTAAGTTCCAGATAATTTTCATTTATTGTTTCATCTGTGCTGCACATCGTTAATTAGGCAGCATGTTTCGATTTTTCTGGACCATTTTCAGATGTGAGTAGTTGTGTTCGTAACCCGTCTTGCCTACTCAGAACCACCATGTGTTTAACAGTCATTTCTAGCTAGATGATATCCTTTGGACATGTTTTGATTAAATCCATTGAACTTAGGGTTCCGCCATCTTGTCGAATAAGAGGTGGATAAACAGTTACATATCTATTTTGGCGCATTATCTCTCAGAGGCAGTTGGCTTTATATACTCGAAGAGACAGCCCGAGTGCAGTGTGGATCACTATCAGCATGAAACTAATACAGATTAGTGACACTTGTTTCTTTCATGAATCTCTTTGCTTTCGCATTGTATTCTGTACTGAGATTAGTGACACTTGTTTCTTTCATGAATCTCTTTGCTGGCTTGCGAACCAAGGTTGGTCGCTCCCTATATAAGCGGGCAGTGCACGCCAGCGGAATCATTCCGCTGTGAGCTCTATCTGCAACAGCATTGAAGTACTATGCCTCGTCGACGTGTCTATCGTCAACGTCGCCATCGCATGCCAGTCTACAAACACGTAATAAGCCTGGAAAATAAACTTGGCACTAATGGCACTGCACGAAGTGTCATATTAAATGGACCCATTTTTTTCCGTGGTTGTCGACTTAATTTCAATTTTGATGCTGGCACAGGGAGTACTTGAAGTCGATTGTTTACTTTAGCTGTTGTTCTATGCGAGAATGCCTCTCTACCTGTATTGGCATCATTCGCCGACCGAAATGTCATCGCTTCCAAGACCTGGCATTGTGGAATAGATGCTAAGTCCCAATCTACACCTAGTTATGTATATAGTAATATGCATTTTACACTGTATACCCGCTCCTGTGGTAAAGTTAGTAATGATGAAAAAATACATATATGGATGAAAGTACTTGGTGTGCTTGCTGAAAATGTAACTCTAACTGGTGATGCAACCCTGTACTATAATTATTAATAAAGTGTGATCTGGATCAGGTAGAGGTTGACGCAGCTCGTTACAATTTCTTTCGATTGCAGAAAAAACCAGAACAGACACAACGTCAGTTGGCCACTGAACTTCAGGTTTCGGCACGACAATGTAATGTGGGCAGTACTACAACGACGCAATGATTTCTGATGCAATTACATACGACATACCAGACGGTCGGATTCGTGAACAGATTCTCAAACACTGTTATCATACTTTGAAAAAGAGTTATAAATTATTGAACATCAGGACTCGTGTGGTAGCGCCATGGAAAACTTTGAGGTAGCTCCCGTCTGCAGTGTAACAGTGTAACACGAAGTGACAAACAGGTAGAACCTTGCGACCGATCACCGCGTGCAAACAGGTCACGGCGCCGTTGGCAGAGTAAACTAGTGTAACGCATATGCTTGTTGTGAAATCGTGTCCCCGCTGCTTTTCCACGCATGAAAGACAAAATTGCCCTTCTTGGAACGCGACTTCTTTTGCTTGTGGAAAGCCAGGTCACGCAAAGTCTGTGTGCTTGCGACAGAACTCAAGTTCGCTATCGTAAGCTCGGAGAAACTTCACCTCGAGTGAATGTCGCTTTTTTCTAAGGCGGCTACCGGTATTAGTGATGCACAAATTCAGGCTCTGCCTTCACCCGGCCGATTTTCTGTGCAATGACAGTCAGACAAACTGTTTGTGAACTCAGCCATTGCTGGACGATGTGTGCGACTTCACTTAGACACGTGTTTCCTTTACATTGCTTGATCGTGCCACTTACGAACAGTTGGGCTCGCCACAGTTGACAAACTTTGCACACAAGGACATTCCAATGCTTGGTACATGTAGTGTGTCAGCCACATTCCACTCTCACAGCAAAAAAGTGATATTTACAATTTAGCGTTAGTGACAATGAGAGAATATTTTTTGCTTGGATTCATTTGATTTAGAGGTTTCAGGAATTACTGCAACCAATAGCCGTTTGGTTGCAGTAATTCCTGAAACCTTTAACAAGACAGTCGCAGTGTTCCAAATCCAGAATGGATAAAAGTTTCAGTTGATTTATTTTGTCTCTGTGTTTAGGACAATGTAGTTTCTGTTTCTGCTTTCAACGAAAAGGACAGTGTTACTAAATTGACTGATTAGATTTCTGAATTATTTGCTGAATGTCTCGGCAGATCAAATAGATTTGTGGCACACATTACAAGAAAGGACAATGCACAACCTAAGCATGCACTTGTAAAAAAATTTGCCAGTGCCCTTAAAGAATGGCGAAACTATGGTTTATTGCTGATATCCAGGCTCGTTGAAGGGCGTCTCTTAGTAACATCAGCAAAGCCTTCTGGAAGATATCGTCTTTGTGTTGACTTTAAAACCATTGTAAATCACAATCAATAATTGATACCCATTCCTTTCGTCACCCTGATGAATTACTTTACAGGCTTGGTGCAGGCAGCTTAATTCCAAAAATTCACTTACACGATGCGTATTTGCAAATTCCGCTAGATGAGGAGTCTCAGAATGTGTTTGTGGACAACACAAATTTACGGTTGTTAAAATTTTCGGGCTTAACCTTTGGCAGCGCTTCCGGGCCTGCCATACTCCAACGCTACTTACAGTTCGAACAGCTAATGCCAAAGTTCAATTATGTTCAAATTAGTGGAAGCTGTGCTCTCGTACAGATTTGGTTCACAGCACAGGCCGACTGCTTTTGTTTCCAAGTTATCGACCAAGACTCAATGTAACTATTAACAAATCGAGAAGAATGCGCTGGCTATTAACTGTGGCGTGAGAAAGTTGCACCATTATCTGCTTCGTTAGAAAATATACCTAAATTTTTATTTCAAAGGTTAAAAGTACTGAACCGTAAACTGTGGCCCGTTGCCTATAATCTTCACTTCAGGCAGACCTTCCAAACACAAAAAAAGATGAGGAAGCCAGAATGATACTACAGAACCTAGTCGATTTCATGGGCACTGCAAACGGATATTTGCTAAAGGTTGCGAACGCTAGGTGTTTTCTTTGATTTAACGAAGTCTTCCGACTGTGTTGACCAGAAAATATTACTGCAGAAGTAGGACCATTACAGAGTAAGGGGAGTAGCTTACAATTGGTTCGCCTCTTACTTTAAGAATAGAAAGCAGAAGGTAATTCTCCGCAATATTGAGAGTGGTAGTGATGTTCACTCCCAATGGGGATCTGTTAAGTGGGGCGTTCCCCAAGGGTCGGTGCTGGGGCCACTGCTGTTTCTTATTTATACACTCCTGGAAATTGAAATAAGAACACCGTGAATTCATTGTCCCAGGAAGGGGAAACTTTATTGACACATTCCTGGGGTCAGATACATCACATGATCACACTGACAGAACCACAGGCACATAGACACAGGCAACAGAGCATGCACAATGTCGGCACTAGTACAGTGTATATCCACCTTTCGCAGCAATGCAGGCTGCTATTCTCCCATGGAGACGATCGTAGAGATGCTGTATGTAGTCCTGTGGAACGGCTTGCCATGCCATTTCCACCTGGCGCCTCAGTTGGACCAGCGTTCGTGCTGGACGTGCAGACCGCGTGAGACGACGCTTCATCCAGTCCCAAACATGCTCAATGGGGGACAGATCCGGAGATCTTGCTGGCCAGGGGACTTACACCTTCTAGAGCACGTTGGGTGGCACGGGATACATGCGGACGTGCATTGTCCTGTTGGAACAGCAAGTTCCCTTGCCGGTCTAGGAATGGTAGAACGATGGGTTCGATTACGGTTTGGATGTACCGTGCACTATTCAGTGTCCCCTCGACGATCACCAGTGGTGTACGGCCAGTGTAGGAGATCGCTCCCCACACCATGATGCCGGGTGTTGGCCCTGTGTGCCTCGGTCGTATGCAGTCCTGATTGTGGCGCTCACCTGCACGGCGCCAAACACGCATACGACCATCATTGGCACCAAGGCAGAAGCGACTCTCATCGCTGAAGACGACACGTCTCCATTCGTCCCTCCATTCACGCCTGTCGCGACACCACTGGAGGCGGGCTGCACGATGTTGGGGCGTGAGCGGAAGACGGCTCAACGGTGTGCGGGACCGTAGCCCAGCTTCATGGAGACGGTTGCGAATGGTCCTCGCCGATACCCCAGGAGCAACAGTGTCCCTAATTTGCTGGGAAGTGGCGGTGCGGTCCCCTACGGCACTGCGTAGGATCCTACGGTCTTGGCGTGCATCCGTGCGTCGCTGCGGTCCGGTCCCAGGTCGACGGGCACGTGCACCTTCCGCCGACCACTGGCGACAACATCGATGTACTGTGGAGACCTCACGCCCCACGTGTTGAGCAATTCGGCGGTACGTCCACCCGGCCTCCCGCATGCCCACTATACGCCCTCGCTCAAAGTCCGTCCACTGCACATATGGTTCACGTCCACGCTGTCGCGGCATGCTACCAGTGTTAAAGACTGCGATGGAGCTCCGTATGCCACGGCAAACTGGCTGACACTGACGGCGGCGGTGCACAAATGCTGCGCAGCTAGCGCCATTCGACGGCCAACACCGCGGTTCCTGGTGTGTCCGCTGTGCCGTGCGTGTGATCATTGCTTGTACAGCCCTCTCGCAGTGTCCGGAGAAAGTATGGTGGGTCTGACACACCGGTGTCAATGTGTTCTTTTTTCCATTTCCAGGAGTGTATAAATGATATGCCCTCTAGTATTATAGGTGATTCAAAAATATTTCTGTTTGCTGATGACACCAGCTTGGTAGTGAACGATCTTGTGTGTAATATTGAAACAGTATCAAATAATGTAGTTCATAAAATAAGTTCGAGGCTTGTGCAAAATAATTTGATGCTAAATCACAGTAAGACTCAGTTCTTACAGTTTCTAACACACAATTCAACAAGAACCGATAATTTGATCAGACAGAATGGGCATATTATCAGTGAGACGGAACAATCCAGGTTCCTAGGAGTTCGGATAGGTTGTAAGCTGTTGTGGAAAGCCCATGTTCAGGATCTTGTTCAGAAACTAAATGTTGCTTTATTTACCATTAGAACAGTATCTGAAATAAGTGACGGCTCAACACGAAAAGTACTCTACTTCGCATATTTTCATACGCTTATGTCGTATGGTATTATTTTATGGGGTAATTCTTCTGATTCAAAAAGGGTATTTTTGGCTCAAAAACGGGCTGTTCGAGATATATGTGGTGTAAGTTCTAGAACCTCTTGCCGACCTTTGGGAATTCTGACACTGCCCTCACAGTAAATATTTTCTTTAACGTCGTTTGTTGTTAGCAATATTAGCTTATTCCCAAGAGTTAGCAGCTTTCACTCAGTTAATACTAGGCAGAAATCAAATCTGCATGTGGAATGCACTTCCTTGACTCTTTTGCAGAAAGGAGTGCAGTATTCTGCTGCATCCATTTTCAATAAACTACCAAAGCAGTAGCCCAAACACTTTTAAGTCTAAACTGAAGAGTTTCCTCGTGGCTCACTCCTTCTATTCTGTCGATGAGCTCCTGGAAGAACTGAAGAATTAAGCAAATTCCAGTGTTACATTGTTGATTTTCTTTATTTAAACTTACGATTTGTCACCTGAATATGTTTCTTATATTTCATTTTACCTGTTTCTACTGTTGTTGTTGTGGTCTTCAGTCCTGAGACTGGTTTGATGCAGATCTCCATGCTACTCTATTCTGTGCAAGCTTCTTCATCTCCCAGTACCTTCTGCAACCTACATCCTTCTGAATCTGCTTGGTGTATTCATCTCTTGGT
Source organism: Schistocerca nitens (assembly GCF_023898315.1). Taxonomy (NCBI): domain Eukaryota; kingdom Metazoa; phylum Arthropoda; class Insecta; order Orthoptera; family Acrididae; genus Schistocerca; species Schistocerca nitens. The sequence goes on from NC_064614.1 coordinate 872,099,048, forward strand.
CTCCCTCTACGACTTTTACCCTCCACGCTGCCCTCCAATTCTAAATTGGTGATCCCTTGATACCTCAGAACATGTCCTACCAACCGATCCCTTCTTCTAGTCAAGTTGTGCCACAAACTTCTCTTCTCCCCAATCCTATTCAACACCTCCTCATTAGTTATGTGATCTACCCATCTAATCTTCAGCATTCTTCTGTAGCACCACATTTCGAAAGCTTCTACTCTCTTCTTGTATAAACTATTTATCGTCCATGTTTCACTTCCATACATGGCTACACCCCATACAAATACTTTCAAAAACGACTTCCTGACACTTAAATCTATACTCGATGTTAACAAATTTCTCTTCTTCGGAAATGCTTTCCTCCCCATTACCAGTCTACATTTGATATCATCTGTACTTGGACCATCATCAGTTATTTTTCTCCACAAATATCAAAACTCATCTACTACTTTAAGTGTCTCATTTCCAAATCTAATACCCTCAGCATCACCCGACTTAATTCGACTACATTACGTTATCCTCGCTTTGCTTTTGTTGATATTCATCTTATATCCTCTTTTCAAGACACTATCCATTCCGTTGAACTGCTCTTCCAAGTCCTTTCCTGTCTCTGACAGAATTACAATGTCATCGGCGAACCTCAAAGTTTTTATTTCTTCTCCATGGATTTTAATACCTACTCCGAATTTTTCTTTTGTTTCCTTCACTGCTTGCTCAATATACAGATTGAATAACATCGGGGAGAGGCAACAACCATGTCTCACTACCTTCCCAACCACTGCTTCCCTTTCATGCCCCTCGACTCTTATAACTGCCATTTGCTTTCTATACAAATTGTAAATAGCCTTTTGCTCATGTATTTTCCCCTGCCACCTTCAGAATTTGAAAGAGAGTATTCCAGTCAACATTGTCAAAAGCTTTCTCTACAAATGCTAGAAACGTAGGTCTGCCTTTCCTTAATCTAGCTTCTAAGATAAGTCGTAGGGTCAGTATTGCCTCACGTGTTCCAATATTTCTACGGAATCCAAACTCATCTTCCCCTAGGTCGACTTCTACTAGTTTTTCCATTCGTCTGTAATGAATTCGCGATAGTATTTTGCAGCCGTGACTTATTAAACTGATAGTTCGGTAATTTTCACATCTGTCAACACCTGCTGTTTCTATTATCGTGTTATAATTTCATGTATTGACTCGTTCCATGACCATGGAGACTTCTGCTTAATTTGATCCCATGGAACAATAAATAAATAAATAAATAACTCTACAACATTAACCTAGCGAGTGTTCCATAAGAGACCATTAAGGCGATATTCACCCGTTGCCATGGCGATGGAAACTTTAGCCAAGCTGAAAACATTTGCTGCAACGCCGATATTGTTTCAGCACAAGAGCAATACTGTGACGCGATACGTTCAATATGGGACTCCATCTCGGCTAACTACAATGCGGATGCGTCTATTGTTTGTGGGTACAGTTCCAGAATGTCCTTGGTGGAAGAATTGCAACAGATCCTTTTAGAACTCTTTAGCAATAAGGACACGCTATGGTGCAGAGTCATTTTGGAATAAAATTTTACTGTGCTGGACTCATAGGTTATGCTGACGAGCATTGAATTTAGAATCGGGACCAACTGGAAGAAAAGATGGGCGTCAGCATTTGCATGCTTCGACGAGGGCCGGTACATTATTTCGCAAAGTATTCAAAATTTTTTTTGTCAGTCGTCTGACTGGTTTGGTGCGAGCCGCCACGAATTCCTCGTCCTGTGCCAGCCTCGTCATCTCAGAGTAGCACTGGCAACCTAAGTTCTCCGTTACTTGCTGGATGTAATCCAGTCTCTGTCTTGCTCTAAAAATTTTACCCTCTACAGCTCCCTCTAGTACCAACGAAGTTATTTCCTGATGTCTTAACAGGTGCCCTGTCATCCTCTCCCTTCTTCTTCTCAGTGTTTTCCACATATTCTCCTTATCTCTCCGATCCTGCGCAGAACCTCCTCGTTCCTTATCTTATCAGTCCAACTAATTTTCTACATTCACCTGTACCACCACATCCTAAATGCATCGATTTTCTTCTGTTCCGGTTTCCCCACAGTCCGTGTTTCACTATGACACAATGTTGTGATCCAAACGTACTTGCTCAGAAATTTATTCCTGACATTAAGGTTCATGTTTGATACTAGTAGACTCTTCTTCACGAGGAATGTCCCTTGGACAGTGCTCGTCTGCTTTCGATTTCCTCCTTGTTCTGTCCGACGTTCGTTATTTTGCTGCCTAAGTGGGATAATTTCTTAACTTCATCTGCTTCGTGACCATCTCGCTGTTCTCATTTCTGCTACTTCTCAACACTTTTGTCTCTCTTCGATTTACTCTCAGTCCGCATTCTGTACTCATTAGACAGTTCATTCTATTCAACATATAATGCAACACTTCTTCACTTTCACTCAGGGTAACAATGTCGTTAGCGAATCCTATCACTGATACCCTTCCACCTTGAGTTTTGATTCCACTCCTGGACCTTTCCTTTATTTCCATCATTGTTTCTTCGACGTTCAGATTGCACAGTAGGGGGCAAAGACTATAACCCCGTCTTACACCCTTTTGAATCCGAACACCTCGTTCTTGGTCGTCTACTCTTATTATTTCCTCTTGGCTCTTGTACATACTGTGTGTTATCCGTCCCTCCCTATAGCTTACCCCTATACTTTTCAGAATTTCGAATATCGTGCACCATTTTACATAAACGAACGCTTTTTCCAGGTCGACAGATCCTATGAACGTGACTTAATTTTTCTTTAGTCTTGCTTCCTTTATGAACCACAACGTCAGGATTGCCTGTCTGGTCCCTTTACCTTTTCTGAATCGAAACTGTTCGTCATCTAGTACATAATTTCTTTTCATTCCTCTACACGTTATACTTGTCAGCAACTTGGATGCAAGAGCTGTTAAGCTGATTGTGCGATAATTCCCACAGTTGTCAGCTTTTGCAGTCTTTGGAATTGTGTGGATGATATTTTTCCGAAAACCAGATGGTGTGTCGCCAGACTCTTACATTCTACTCAAACGCGTGAATAGTCGTTTTGTTGCCATTTTCCCCGATGATTTTAGAAATTCTGATGGAACGTAATCTAGCCCTTCGGCTTTATTTGATCTTAAGTCCGCCAAACCTCTCTGAAATTCTGATTTTAATACTGGATCCCCTATCCCTTCTAAATCGACTTCTGTTTCTATTTTGTCACATCAGACAAAGCTTTCCTCTCACAGATGCCTTCATCGTATTATTTCCACCTATTTTCTGTCTGCTTTTAACGTTATATGCAACCTCAAATGAGTTATGCACAGTACTGTTTTTCGAAGATATAATATTCTTTAAGTACTAAGTCAAGTTTTCGACAGACCTTATATATGTGGCTACTGACAGAGTTCACTATCAGGTGAAATGGAATATCATTTTTGCGTACTTCCGTTGCGTCAGGAATTGATGTTTTTGCGTCAGGAATTGATGTTTTTAAATTCTTTTACTTGAGTATCAATAAAAAGAAGTATCATTAAAGTCTTTAATGAGGTCTTTTTTAGCTTTATTACTTTACTGAGTTCTTTATATTAATATTCTGCTATAGTTACGACAATATTACCTTTGTCTACCTTAAGGCTAACAACATTTAGTGTTATTAGTTTCTCATTGACGTTTCAAAGAGTCAGGTGGTTGTCATATATCGTTTGATTAAGCTCTGCCAATTTAATGCTGTTGTATAGTTTCGGCTATTTTTATATACTGTTAATTTTGCACTTCCAGTGGAAATTGAGCAGTATGTAAGGTTTCTTTAGTAGTCACATGGGATTGCTAATCACACTAACCTTAAGCCTAATAGGAACACTGAACCTCAGTACCCTACTTAAAACATATTCCTTATCAATAAATTTTCAGCTGTTTTTAAAATAACTTTGACTATTTTTATAGAACTTTGTCGGCTTTCTCGTACTTTCTCATTATAAAATTCAATATTTTCTCGGAATGCATTGTTCTAATCTCTTCAACAGCGTAATGAGTGCAATCATTATCATATAATCAAACTGTAGTTAAGAAAAACTTTTGCTAAGTGCAAATGGACTAAATACAATTTAACACCAAGCCATTTTTCACTTAAAATTATGTATAATCTGCTCTTTAAGCCACATTTTCTCACGCACCTTTTTAGATCAAATTACGGTTGTCGATCGATTCTAAATTTTAACTCTGACGTATTTTGGAATTTTGTTTATAAGAAGATCAAACCCATGATAAGAATGAAGAGAACATTAAAATAGCTGAATCACCCAATATAATTAGAAAAGTTTACAAGATTCTCTGAAATTCCTATGCAAGGTGAGTTTGGCCTACAAATTAAGTAATGTAAGGGACATCACCGAATCCACTGCAGAAACACTGCACAATGGGGTGGAAGAACGGCTTCATTGTGCCCCTAACATTGCCACTGTGCATTCTCTTCACAGATGAATGTAAATTTACTAGGAATTGTGTTGTTATTTCTCGAAACAACCATGTCTGAGCAGACTGAAACCCACATGCCAACCACGTCCACGGGTTCCGACACAGATTTGTTAACAATATATGGGCAGTTATTTTGGATGGTCAAGTAATTGGACCCTAGATCGTTCCACCCAAGCTGATGGATCCCATCTACTTGACCTACCTACAAGAATTACTGAGCTTGTTGCTGTCGACACATGTGGTTTCAGCATGACAACGCATCTGCTCACTTTTTGCATCATGTTCGAGAACATCTTTGAGCCGTGCCTCATCGCATCTATCAGTCTATCTCAAAATTGCGGTAATGGGATACAATCATTGGTGATTCTCCACTAGAGGAGCTTTAACCAGCAGAAAGGGTAACTTAAATGGCGGGCGTAATTGGAAGGGGCACTTGCGGGGCATGAGGCTGGTTACCTCTGCGACTTTTGCAGAGGACAGATCACCTGACTGTGTTTTTGGTTGTTTGTGGTGGCGATGGGGAAATGGAAATTTTGCCTGTGCCGAGGGTTTGGAGATTTTGAGGTCCACTTCGCTACCGACTTTCAAATATTTTTGGTGACACTATTTCTGTAGCTTTTGCTCCTTATTTTGTTAAAGTCGTAGTGCTGCAACTAATTGCTCCTTCCCGGCCAGCCGTTGAGTCCGAGCGGTTCTAGGTGCTTCAGTCTGGAACCGTGCGACCGCTACGGTCGCAGGTTCGAATCCTGCCACGGGTATGGATGTGTGTGATGTCCTTAGGTTAGTTATGTTTAAGTAGTTCTAAGTTCTAGGTGACTGATTACCTCAGATGTTAAGTCCAATAGTGCTCAGAGCCATTTGAACCATTTTTTTCCTTCCCGGAAGGTCTGCTCAGTTTGCTGAGTTATGCAGGTTCGCTCTGTAAGAACTCAAGTTTACCTTAATGGAAGCAATTGTTTCATTACTGGCGTTAAATCCTTGTTAGTGAAAGGTATGAAAGTTGTGTGGTCTGTATTACAGAGCTGTTACAGTTATATTAATCTGGAATGCTTGTTGAAATACGCCATATGTTTAGTGGTTTACCGTGGACCATGTTGAGCGGTGAATATTGTCGTTCTTCCTTTTAAATGCACTGAACTCGAATTTGCAAGAATTTTTAGTGTGGTCTAATTTAATTAGAGTGCGTTTCATTGCAATCAATTTAGTTAAATATTTATAAAACATTCTGTTGGAGGTTGAGATTTTCTGTGGTAAATTCTGCTAAAACAAGAATGTACTTTTCCACTGTAGTTACTACGGGAAACCTTTTAAACCAAGTTTGACACCTGAGTTTCGGTTGCTTAACTGTCTGAAATAATGTATTCCCATTCGTTAATTATAGGTAACGTCTTGCTCCGAGTTTGAATTTTATTCCATTTCAAAATAGTGCATAATGAGTGTTCCTGCTGCATAATTAGCATAAGTAACTGTTGGCCAATTAATCTTTGAGCACATGGGTCTTATTGGTAGTCTCAGTCTGACCCCTGTAGAGCCAGATGAACATTTCGTTTACAAATTGTGGTCGCTGCAGGACAGATTGCAGAGACTCCTGGCGTGGTCACGCGTGTTACATCATTCATAGGTGCCATGTGTACACCGATCTTGGCGGTCACCACTTCAAACTTTATTTGTCCTGGATCAGAATGCTAACCTTAATTGAAAAGGACAAACAGTGTTGTGGAAACTAATCAAGTTTTAAAACGAGATATGTACTGAGTGACGACTAATAAATTTCCTGTAGAAGTGGTCGCTTTACCAACACGTTTTCAAATGGTTGTAGCGTGGAAATGGTATGTGTCACGACATGGGGTCGAATTCAAAACATTATCTACTGAGTCCTCTCTACAAGATCAAGAAGATTGTAAGGGGAATTTTGGAGCACCACGTTTAAGCACTGACACGTAGGCAACGTATTATTGGGGCATTCATGTCTCTTGGACACATTCGTGCGGTGAATGCGGAAACGTGAACTGTCGTGACGTCGTTACCACATGCGTCCAAAGAGAACGAATCTGGTGCCGTTCTTCTCTTGGTTGCCAAAAGACAAAAACCATTAGACCTCCAACTAAAAATGAGAATGTCTATTTTTCAGCACGTCTTTCGAAAACCGTCACTGTGGAATGAAAACTGTCAAAAGGTGTGCTGCTGCTTGATAATAACGCAGAACTTACACCTACTCAAGCGGGAGACACTCGAGCACCTGGTCTATACTTCTGATCTCTCACCACGTAGGTCTTGTCGACGGTTCGTGTCTGGGGAGGATGTGCAGCAGGCAGTTACGGAATTCTTCACGCAGCAGGACACGCTGTTTTACCGAACGGGTATTTTCTGCCTGGTGCGTTGATGGAATGATTGCCTCAATGCTCACGGTGATCTAGCCTGCTCAGCGTACCCGTTCTCTATTGTTTAGCCTTCGAACGGAAACTTTTTGAGCGTCACTAATATTTGCCATAAAATGATCAAAATGTACAACATATCCGGCGCATGGCAGAAAGAAGTGTCGCATTGTAAGTGTTCAATAAACATAAGCAAAAACGTACCCCAAGTTTGGCATCATCTAGCCTGGGATTTAGATTGGCCATAATCCCCGCTGCTTCGTGTGGAGGAACTCCCTGGTTGGGACTACTTACCTGGCGGTACGCATGTACTACAGAAACGAGGGAAAGCAGTCAGTGGAGCGAACAGCAAGCATGTTGCTGATGGAAGAGTCCGGCATGGCCCCAACCCGAGAGTTGGTCCTAATTGCCTGTGGTCACCGTACCTACAGCAGCAAATGTGCGTTGGCTCGTCTGAACGGTCTTGAGCCGTTGTAGCCTGTTACAGAGTCAGTGTTCCTGTTATGAGAGACACACTGAGTATACGGGACATGTGTTTGTAACTTCCGGTGCTAGGGAGTATTATCTGCCGAGTAGGTAGTATAATCTGCTTCTTTTGTAAATCGGCACTACCCGACAGCAGTTCGTGAATGGTGCGTCGGTATATTGTGCTTGAACTGAGCACATCAAGTTAGCTGCCCGCTGTATATTATGTTACTATATACGATACAGATTTCATTTCCTTGCTGTTCGATGAAGAGGGTAGTCGGCAGCCCAGATATTTTGGTACACTGTGATTAATGGCGCCGTATGACTAGACGCGATCGACAGAACAGCTTTTATCTAGTAGTATATATGGTTCTCGGGCGAGACGTCGGATGTCATAGTGGAAACTCCACAATACTTCATCAGCGCAACTGGCCGATACCTTCAGGTGCGACGAACACACTGCTAAGGCCAGTCTTAGGCAGGAAGTGCGCCTGCGTGAAGGCGCCAAATTCGATGGCCAATAGCGGCGATATCAACCGATAGCTGGAAGGACAGCAACGCCACTTACAGGATGAAGAACCATATATACAACATGTTCGCCGGGAAAGCCTCGAGTAACACAGCTTTAGTCTACATTGATACTCTGCAAATCACACGTAAGTGCCTGGAAGACGGTTCATCGAACCACTTCAAAAATATTTCTTTATTGTTCCAGTCTCCGACAGCGCACGACAGAAACGAACACCTATATCTTTCCGTGCGAGCTCTGATTTTCCTTATTTTATGATGATGATCGTACGTCGGGATCAAGGAAATATTTTCACATTCAGAGGAGAGAGTTGGTGACTGAAATTTCGTGATGAGATTCCGACGCAATGAAAGACACCTTTTTCTTACCTTTTCCACCCAAAATTCTTTATCTCGTCAGCGACACTCTCTCCACTATTTTTCTTCTTTTAACGTTCTCGATGTGTTTCGTTAAGCCAAACTGGAAAGGATACCACACCACGGATCAGTACTCCAAAATAGGAAAGACAAGAATAGTGTAGGCCGTCTCTTTAGTAGATCTCTTGCATCTTCTAACTACTCTGCCAATAAAATGCAGTCTTTGATTCGCCTTCCACACAATATTTTCTATGTGTTCTTTCTAATTTAAGTTGTTCGTAATTGTAAATCCTAGGTATTTCATTGAATTTACAGTCTTTACATTTGACTGATTCATCGTGAAACGGAAGTTTGACGGATTCATGTGGATGACATAACACCTTTCACAATTTAGGGTCAATTAGCAACTTTGGAACCGTACAGATATCTCTTCTAAGTTGTTTTGCTATTTCTTTTTGTCTTCTGATGACTTCACTAGACGATAAACAACAGAATCATCTGCGAGGAACCTAAGACGGCTGTTCAGATTGTCACGTAAATCGTTTATGTATTTAAGGAACAGCAGAGTGTCTATATCACTACCTTGGGGATCGCGAGAAATCACTTGTGTTCCACTCGATAACTTTCCGTCAATTACTACGAAGTGTGACCTCTCGGACAGGAAATCACGAATCCAGTCACAAAACCGAGATGATAATCCAAAATCACGCAGTTGGATTACAAGCCCTTCGTGACGTACAGTCTCATAAGCCTTCTGGAAATATAGAAATACGGACTCAATTTGAAATCCCTTGTCAATAGCTTTGAACACTGCGTGAGTAAAGAGGTAGTAGTGTTTCACAAGAACGACTGACAGTGTATCACTGGACCTTTCTCTTCAAGGTAATTCATCATGTTCGAACATTATATGTGTTCCAAATTCCTGCTGTAAATCGACATTTATGATATGGATTAGTAATTTAATGGAGTACTCCAACTGTTTTTCTCCAGTGTTGCTGTGGCCTGTGCAGCTTTCCAGTCTTTGGGTATGTATCTTTCGTCGAGTCGACGGTTGTATATGATTGTTAAGTATGGACCTGTTTTATCAGCGTACTCTGAATGGAACCTATTTGTTATGCAGTCTATACTTGCTTTTATTACGTGTTTAAGTTAATTCAGTACTCTGAGGGTGTCTATTTCTAAATTACTCAAGTTGGCAGCCTACGACCAGAATCTCTTTGGATTATCTGCTAGGTTTCGAGACAAAGTTTCGTTGTGAAATTTATTGTAAGCATCTCGCATTGAACTCTGCGCTAAATTTCAGTTTTCTGTAAAAGATCGTTAATCTTGGAGAGTTTTCCTTCGTTTAAATTTGGTATGCTTTTTCCATTGTTTCTGCAAAAGTGATCTGACTCGTTTTGTGCATAGCGTGGGATAAGCTCCTTCGTTTGTTAATTTATATGGTACAAATCTCTCAATTCCTTTGAATTGAAGCCACATCTGGTCTACACTTACCAGTACGTTGTTAATTTGGAAGGAGTGGAGATTTTCTCTCTTGACGGTGTCAAGTGCTTTTTTGGGCTGGTACTCTTCTCGTTTATTTTAGGAAGATTTGGAGATATAATATTCAACCTCGGTAAGACAACCAGCGTTCGCCATTCTCTGTATCCGTTTTCACCCTTGTTATTAGCTCAAGATTGTTTGTTGCTAAGAGGTCAAGTGTGTTTTCATAACCGTTTACTATACTTTTACTATCACTTAATGTAAGGAAAAACAATTTCAAAAACCTAATATGTTCCATAACCCTCACACCCCCCCTCCCCCACCCCCCCTGTTGGTATCTATGGAATGACCAGTTCCTCTAAGTTCAGCTAAAACGTGACAGAAAATTTGGGGCTTCAGTGGTGTAGGGACCAATGATTCTTATTTACTGACTGGTGACCTGCCAAGTTGAGTGTAACACTTCCTTCCACCCCGATGGTGCCCACCTCACACCCTGACACGAACTTCACAATACTTCAAAATATACAGGGCGATACTGATGCATCAATGATAAAACACGGGAGACTTGTCGAAAATCGGAAATGAGTGCACACTCCTCGCACGTTGTGTCCCAGTAGCGTCTACTTCTGTTAACGTCACGAACTATACAACCACCTTCCGGTCATTGGAAAGTTCTTCAGACTATTCTGATACTATGTTTGTCTGCATGATCATCTACCTCAGCAGCTCTTGTGAATCAGCTTTAAATGTCTTCTTCCGTCTTAAGCTTCCGAAATGTAAGAGTGTTTTCCACCACATGCGTCTAGCTTTCCTTTACAAAGGGTGTTCATTGATTACTGGTGTTTATTCGTCATTTTTATATGTTCCGAAGTACGAAGAATTTTCCCTTTTTGTTAGTGAAGGTTGAAATCTAAAACACCTTGGTCACCTTTCGAGACATTTCGACTTTTAGGAACCTATTTTATCTTTTGTAGCATTTGAATATTTTACTCCTTCACTTTTGTAAAACGTTTAAATTTACCTCTAATCTCGTTTCTCCTGCTCCCCATTACTTTCGTCCTTCTTAGGTTCACGGAGTGTTCAATTGTTCAATTCTTCCTTTCTTTCAACGAAGATATGTCAATGGCAAATCTTAACTCTGGTATTCTTTCTCGCTGAATTTTAGTCCCACTTCAGAAGTTTTATTTTATTTTCGTAATTCTTTTTTCGATGTTAGAGATTGCACTTTAGGGACGGGA